>NW_010329573.1:28524-65968 GCF_000700745.2 Antrostomus carolinensis
GAAGCTAGAATTTTCTCCTGTATTTCAACAGCCTTCCAATACACAGCTTACCTCTCATCCTTTCCTCAGACATGAGGAGGATTGAGTCACTCTTCCGCCTCTATTTACATTCAAGAGGACTGCCACTACTTGGATAAGCCACAAACGCTAATTATTCTGTATTGATTCATTTGACTTTCTGGGACAAAGTAGGTCTAAAGCTCCAGGACACATTATGAACATCACAGAACATCAGCTTTCTTACACAGGATAAAACAAGTGAAGCAAAGAGCACAGTCTAGATGTTAAAACACTACATCTAGAATAGAAACTCTGGGTTCCTGTCACGAAAGACTTCTATTACTTCAATTTGGATCTATAAAAAAGGTGAAGAGATACTAAAAAGAAAAATAAATAATAGAACAATACAGGTTTTGCATATTAGCAGAGAACTGGAGGGGATATTAGCAGTACCAGACAATAACAGAGAGCTATGTGTGTACAGTGACCATCCTCATTCTCTCACTGTATTATCTTCTGCATCTCATCTTGTAGAAAGACAGGAACTTAATCCAAGGTGTGGATTAGATCAAGGCTCAAGAAAAACGAGGAAGCCCAAGACTTGAGATGCAAGTATTTTCTTGTAATGCAAGAATTGCAGTATTCCAACTTTGTACTAATTCCATCATCCCTTTCCTTCAACAAGAGAAATTCAAAAGCCCAGTTGTGTGTGTAATACTTCTGCACACTGAAAGCATCATCCTGCTGGAGGCTAAAAGACTGTTTATCCACAGATCAGTAGTCACTGTGCAAACTTCCATGCTCTGTTCCATCCATACTCCTCAATTCTGGATTTGAGAGAGTACTCAAGTGTCACCAAATGAAGCTTCATTAGGGGTGACTAAATATATAATCTTAAGTAGGCAGATAGAGTGCAAATATTTTCCTACAAAACAGTAGGATTCAAATGAATTAAGTCACAAAACACAGAATTTTAAAGCAGAATCCATGCATAGCATTATGGCATATTTATGTAAAATGGTTTACATCTCAACAAAAATAAAATGCTGCTAAATGTCAACTGCCATATCAAAAACAAGTATGCACTGCTTATGATTTCATTTCTTACTTCCATCAATCCTAAATGTCAGTTGACCAACATTAGATTAAGAAAGATCTGGATTTATAATGTAATATTAAAAGATATTAGATATGTGTTAAAATTGGAGATAGCACACATCTAGCAAGAAAGGAAAAACAGGTGTTTCATCAATACAAACCTGAAGGGATGAAGAAAGAAAAGAGGAATCAGGTAGGATGGAAGCCTTCTCTGCTACTCAGGGTATCTACAGGACTCAATTCTCAAGTTCAGAAATTCAATTCTGCTGCATACACATGGAGCAAGCATGGTAAGTGAGGGCAGCAACCTTCCTTCTTGTACATATATTAAGAGTCTACAACAAAAATACTGAAAAGTGTGGAAAGACTGTGAGGTTGAGTACTGCTGCACAAGGCAATTTAGATTAAGTCCCAGCTACTGTCAAATCTATTCAATTGAAGAGTTATTACTAGCAATTTTGCACCGAAAAAGCAAGTAGTGGATAGAGAAGAGCAATGATTTAAGATTTAACATTTCAATAAACTGAAAAGCCCATGCTGGAACTAGACTTCAGGTGCAAGTTGGGCTTTGTTGGGTTTCTCTAAGCGGGCATTAAGCCAGCCACATGCTTCTTTAAGAAATGCATTCTCACCGCATAGCACAAAGGCTGCCTTGGGCCTGAAAACGTATTCAGGACTTTCAAATTGTGCCACTTGCTTAAATGAACTGGCAGCCTCAGCAGAGGCTGGCTGCACTGCTGTTTACCACCAGCTTGACAAATACCCAAGGGCTGCCCAGATGTGCTGCCCTCCCTCCCCTCTGAGGCTGAGCACACTCATCACAGCAGTTGTTTGGGATCACTAAACCAGTACTTCCACATGCGTGTCGGTACGAGCTCAGAATAACCACTGAGATGGTAGCGAGCTCTGAAGAGCTTTAAAACTCAAAGCTCACAAGGCTGATGAAGCTTTGTATGAGCTAACTTACATTTATTTCCATAGCCCCCTGTATTACTGCCCAAGAAATAAAAAGTTCCCAGAATGTCTTCTGAAAACATACCCCACACTAAGTCCACACCAGGATGATGTTGGGTAAGCAACCTGGAAGCTCATTCCTGTGGACTGAAAATACCTGACTGATGCAGTGTGAAATTCTCATCATCTTCATCAGGCTTCACTCCAAGTAAGCTGAATTATTTACTCTATGTCAGCCTGTAAGCATTAAACTTAAAAACTGTACCACTTCTGAAATGTTTTGTTTTTAAAAGCAGCATCTTTGTCAAACTGAATGTCTATGGAAATTAGAGCCCAGCATAACAGCATAGCTCTCTCTACTGAATGGCAAAGTCCATGACAGGAAAATCCATCCAAGTTTTCAAACCACGTCCATCATGCCAGCATTCAAGCATCTTAAACTGACAGAAACAATATTAAAAAAGAAAGTGTAGATTATCTCAAGGCAGAATTTTTATCAGCATCTTTATCATAAATATGGATCAGTCTGCCATTTTAATTCACATCTATTTCCACAGAAGCAGTTGCTTTCATTAAAAGGGCTATGCAAGAGCCCTTTCAAATATATAGATACTTGCTGTAAGTAAGTTTTACAGTCATGTGAAAATTCACACACGTTCCTTTCAAAGTTTGAATTTTTGATACAAATATGAAGTTCTGGATCAACATTATTAATAGGCAAATTTAAACTGAAAACACATCTCCATTCTGTAAATCACAAGTGTGTCAGGAGTATAAATACCCTTCACTGGTAGTTCTGAAAACAAAATTAATTCTCCCAAAAGATACTGAATAGATAAGCTAGGCACTTTCTTGCCCATTCATTTTCAAGCATCAGAGATGCTCATAGAAGCTTAAGGAAGAAAAGCAAAACAGCGCAATTAAAATCAAGGAAACAGTACTTGTTTGGAGTAGTGTATTTCCATAAGTGCACTAAATACAGAAGCAGGGTGCAAAACAAGCATTTAGCAAGTTATGAGACCACCAAGTCTAAAACCAGAAGTGTTGAGACCTACTTCAGGTATCCTGAGAGCCAAACCACATCGGCCAGCATGCAAGAGTTCCTTCTCAGTAATGCAGTGCAGCAACCTGGGGTTCAACCACCTCACTTACCTTCCAGTTGTGCTATACAATTTTAAATTAGATTAAAATCTAACATTAAGAGAAATACAGCCCCCACCTCCAAACACACCCAGCTATGGTACTGAGCCACTTGAGGCCAAACAGAAGATGGAAACTGGCAGGGGGGGAATCAGATGAAAATATCTATGCCTGGAACACCTGCTCTGGAACCAGCCCCCAATGGATTCTTTCCATTTGCTGCCAAGCACCTCTAAAGCAATCCAGACAGTCAAGGACACAGTCAGAATGTTAATATGAAAGCATTAAAATTCACATTGAAATAAGACCTGTCAAGCTATTTTATGTAACATGATTTATCGTTTCCAAATGTAGGAACAAGGGATTTTATTGTACAAGAGCATGTTGTACACAATGGGGCTCTGGGTTCGCATTCCATGCTAGCCAAACTAGAATTTCTGACAAAGTTTATGCTAGTTGAAGGGGTAGCTATATCCACTAGAAATTGATGGGGTACCGATCAGACTTAAAATGAGAGCTCTCTGCAGGTATCTGTGCATACTAAATTGAACTGGACATCTCTGATCAGTGCTGCTGAACAGCTCTAAAACAGCACTTAGGGAAAGGAGCTGAACTGTCCTCATCCCTCTGGGCACTTGCATCAAGCAATAAAAATGGACTGTCAAAAGCTTAAGGAAGTTTTTATTTCCAGTCTTACACATCAATCGGGTAACTGATGTCTTCTGTAAGTTCAATGTAGTCAAACTGAGAGCAGACTGGAAACTTCTGGTTAAGTTGCCAGCAGATGGCCTGCACTTTCTAACCCACTAAATCCCAACTTCAAAACCCCACCCACAAAACCCACAAACTCCTATGTTTACCATATTTAACACAGCAGCTAAAATCAAGGCAAGCTGCCCAAGTTCTGTGCTAATAACACCCTGGAGAATTACAGCACAGAGCTCGTACCCTGTCACAACTTAAGGTTTGTGGATTTTTGTGTCCATAGACACACTTTCTTACCTCTCCATTCTACATAACAGCTTCTCAGAAATGCAGAAATATTCCAGCTCTATCAGCTCGCTGTTCTTTTTTATGCATTCAGTTTAAGTAGTTTAGATAATGTAACTGCAATAAAAACTATGCGTATAAATTTGAGGCAGAGTTGACTAGTACAGTACAGAAAGAGACATTGACAAGAATTGTACCTGCTTTCTACACTGGGAGAGGTCTCACACCAGCTGCTGGTACAAAGGCAACACTGGGATAAATTGGTAGTAGTAGTGTCAAGAAATATTCGGCTTCATGCTTTTTATTTGGAGCAAACTGCAGCCAGTCTCCCCACACAAGATTTTGTGTCTAACTCTATAAGACTGTTCCTGTTGTATTTTGTTGTATTGCTGCACTCGGGATTCTGGCTTTCTTAACTAAATTCTTAACTGGCATACTATTAATCTTGAACATAATTCAAGTAGATGATTTGTTCTGTCCTCTTCCCCTGCCTAAGTCTGGTATCAATATCTAACTAAACTCAAATATGCTTTGAAATGTTTTAATTTAATTAATAAAACACATACCAAGAATGCCTGAATCAAACATCACACAAAGAGCTAAATCTTGCCATCAATTAATTATATTATTAACTTAGCTATGACTGATGTAGTCAATTTATTGCGTTCCAGGCAGTTGATCCCAGATCCAAGATGTTGTACTTAGTAGTACAATGCTTTTACAACGCCAGTCAGAATCAATAATGAATTTTGTTAGGCCTTCCCATTCTTGCTCTATCATTCAGCACTAGCAATAAGAATAAAGCTTACTCCAACTAATAAAAATCACATGCCTATAGACAATCATGTTTTCTATTTTAGTCCAGGAGGGTTCTGCAATGCGAGTTTAAAGAGGAAAACTATTTTCTGTTGGAATTGTGAGAAGTGAGTAAAAGCCATAATAGAAACCAGTTCTCCCTACGCGAAGTGGAAGATGAGGGGAAAAGGCTAAAAAAGCAGATGCTGCAACTAAGGGATGAACTGCTGGCATTTTAAGGAATATGGCTTATAAACCAAGAAGCTAGGTAATAAAGGCAGATGAAGTTCAGTGGGCATAGGTACTAAGTGAAGCACAACGGAAAGACCACCTAACTCAGCATTCACAGAAACAGACTCCTACCACTACAACTCGGAGGCAAAATCTTGATGGAAGCAGTTTCATCAAGATACCACCTCAGGGCGCATCAGCTATCAGTAAGGAAATCAAGTGTTAAGCATGCTTAGACTAAAGAACAACACCTGAAGATACCATGCCACTGCCTGAATCCTGGACAGCAGACAGCTCCAGTCCTCAGATCTCAAAGGGAAGCTGAAGATCCAGACAAAGCACAGGAGGAAATTGTGGAATGCATCTACACCAGCATTTTGGCTCAGAATAAGTGCAATTTTGAAACTCACCACCCAATCCCTGCTGCTTCATGCACTGTGATTCTCATCTCAGAGCCCTCTTGGGCCACATGAGCTGGATTCTCCAAGTAAATCTAAATAAGGAGAGCACCACTACCGCACCAAATGCTAACTAGCACCCAGTTTACAGGACTAGGCTAAAAGCAGATGATGCAAACTTCTGTGAAACACAGATAAGCACAGGCATCGAGTCCTAATTCACTCTACAAATCCCATCACAATCCACCATGCTGTTCAATAACAAGAGCTGAGAGGTGGTGTTGAGTATCTTGTTTATGGCAAGCACCTAATAAAACAAGGACACTTCATTCTGGGGAAGATAGGACCAAAGTCTCTTACACGATATGGCTCGGGAACAACACAGAGTGGTATAGAAAAGGATGAGCAAGGAGTAACTGCTCAGGGTCTTTTCCTCAACAAGATGGAGGAAACAACCAACAGAACAGGCAGAAGGTTGTTCTGCTTCAAAACAAAAGGAGATATTTCTTCACACAGCACTTATTTAAGTAGGAGAACTGCCTGCTAACAAAGATTGTGGATGCTGTAGTTTATAAAGATTCAGAAAGAATCTTTATAAACTACAGATAAAACTATACTGATTCACTGGGGAGAAGTCCATCAAGAGCCATTAAACACAGTCAGCAACATTAGCTCTGGAAGTACCTGAGCTGCAGACTGCCAGCACTTTGGGTAAGTAAAACTACACATCTCCCTTGTTACTGTCCTCTTTCTTGTAGGATCCACTACTGACCACTGTCAAGACAGGATGCTGGCCTTGATGTACAAAATTCACTCTGACCAAGTTGGAGTAGTCTTAAAAATGGAAGACAGGTGTGCTAGATGGAAAAGGAAATAAAATGCACTCCAATCTAAGAAAGGGGGATACCAGCTGCTGTAACAAATTACTGCACAAGCAAACCTCGCCCTTCTTTTAGTGGCATAATCCCAGGCTTCATCACCATGCCAGCAGATGCAACAGGGGTCAAGAGATACTACAATTCATCTACTGAAAACTGTTACTCAGCTAGAAACTTCTGCCACACATCATAACACAGTCTGCAATGCTTGCAGAGTTACAGACCCTTGGGGACAGACCCAGAGAGACAGTTAAACCGTGGGTCCAAAACACTAAATCTGAGTTATAAACTACCTAGGAAACAGCCTTTTTACTGCCAGAGATCTGACAGAAAATCCAAAAGCTAGAGGAAGTCACTAAAACAGAAGGCTTTTAAAACCAAAAGAGAATCTGCCTCGAGACATTCCCCTGCTGCAACCTTTCCAGTGTATTCCTCAGCCAATCTTCTCTCTTAATTTTCACAGTTGGCCAATAAATGCCTCTTATTCCAGCACTCAGATAAGATTTATGATGCACTGCAAGTGCTGTGCAATTAACAGATTTAATGTCCGATTCATTTCTTTCTTCAAAGGGAGACTGGAGAAAGCACAAGGCTGGGCTGGGTACTGTAGCCGTGGATATGTCATACATATACATGATATGACATTTCTTCTACCACTACTGTAAGTCAGCACATCCTTACTCTTCCTGCAGATGTATCAACCCTTTTTCACTGTTTAGATTCCCAACTATTGTTCATTCTTCAGCTTAATCACTGAGGGGTTTTTTTTCCTACCCTCAGTATAGATTTTTACACACCATCCCACATTTTCACCATCATTTATCAATTGCTTTTTCCACTCCATTTCACTGAATTTCTAATCTCATTTCCCCAACTACACTGTCTACAATCATAACATAGCAGTGACTTTAAAAAATTCAGTATGCTCCACTAATTTCACAATGTGTTAAAAGAGATAACAGAGGGAATACATTCTTCCCATCTCAGCGTGATTACTTTAACTTGCATATCAGAGACAACAGTACACAGCTGAGGAGGAGGACAGGCATTTCTGCAAAAGGCAGTCAAGGCTCTGCAATCTTACACAGGTATTGACCAACTTTCAGTGAAACGAATGCCACCAACTCTTATGTGCAAGACCAAGCATTTCCCTCTTCCACATTTTTAATTAGCATTTGGTGGATGTTATATTCTGAATTGTGGCAATAGGGCTTCATCCAATCCAGCAGCACATGTGTTTGAGGGATTATTACAGATGCATCATATACTAATAAAACACCCTGCTCTGAAAGGAATTTTAAATGGCACAACTTAGCAGCTTGCTTCTCAGCTGCAATCTTAAGCCCTATATGTCAACGCTGAGCGCAAGCTACTTTCACAAGCAATTAAGACAGACTACATGAAGTACCTAGCTCAGCCTGCAGGCTATATAAAACTTGGCTTTCAGTTTTGTCAAATTACTTTGTCCTTGTCTTTGGTAAACATAAATTCTTCCTTGTTTTACTTTCTCTCTACCACACACTGCATCTCTTCGCCAAATTACACCACACTAACCCACACGTGGCAGCCTTTGGACCAGTTTTATTCTACACAGAAGTAGTTTTCACTAAAAGATTTGAAGGTAAAGTACATAATAGAGTGATATTCCTAAAAAAATTTATACTGTCTAAAGAAGGTATCTCTGAACTAAGTTTCACATCACATATGCTCTAAAGCATAAATAAGACTTCACCTCCTCCCATTAAGACTTCTTCAGCCAATTTTACTCACCACAATGCTACAAGCCATGTAGTTTGCTTAAGTTGCTGCCATTTCTGCAACTTTCTTTTTGAAATCAACTTTAACAGTATTTAAGTTTACAGACTAGGCACAGTATAAATCTTATGAAATCCCAACCTCATCTCTCAACACAGCAAGAGCTATTCAGATTAAAACCCACTGGGATAAGAACAAATAGGCAACGGAGAGGAGGGAAGTCTGATATTATATCATGATGCCCTCAAATGCAGAAGCTCATCTGCATGACATGACACTTACTCCAACCACACAAGCACTCTCAGGCTTCAAATACTGTGTGCACATTAAATGCCTAAACACTGGAAGAAAACTGCTCAGAGTCCAATACTTATATCAAACTGTTCTCAGGATTTCTTGCTAAATATTTTACTTTGTATGTCACCTCTACTCAGACTGAGTAGCAACAGTAATCAACTTGATTCTGAGAATCTATGCCTTTAGCTAAAAAGACAACACAGCTAAACCTTCCAAGCTTCAACAGAAGTGAAGCAGTACTACTTTTTCCATAAGCCAAGTTACCTAATGTAAACCAAGGTGGAAAAATAGACTAATTCTATTGAGTTTATATACAAACCAATATTAACAATCATAAAATAAAAACAGTGCCAGAGGGTTACCACTTCAAGATGATAATAGTTGCTTGGAAGACTAGAGATCAATTTTAAGATAAGTATCATTGATGATTTAAGTATGTTTGATCCTGCTTCCTGCAAAACCTTTCAGGGCTACTTGTTCATGTCCAAATTCTCTTCAGGAACAGAAACCAGTTTCAAGACACACAGCTTCAGCTCCACATTTTAGATAATCACATGGAGTTAAAAAACACACAAACTAAACAAACAGAACAGAAGATACTCACATTCCCCATGTATTCTGAAAGTAGATCCTGCAAGGCCTGTCGCACTGCATTACACTCGGCAACTATACGTTCCCGTCGGTCATCACGTGTGCAGGATGAATCAGCCATCAGGGCTGCTCCACTAATGATGCTCTCCAGGCGCTCTTCCAGGGAAGGCCTAAAACGTTCTTCACTGAAGGTCGATGGATCCACAATAATTTGTTTCTAGTAAAATAAAGGTTTTAGAAATTAGTAATCAGACCAAGCAGTAAGTTACTGTGAAGTCATCAAGACAACCAACATTTACAGCAAACCCCTGATCAGGCATAAAAGGCAAGCACCACACAATTTTGGCACTGAGGTTGATTTTCATGAGTAGTTTTGTAAAATTACTAAAAGGTTCCCCAGCATATTACACTGCTAGTCATTTCTTGTGCTGCTTTGACAGCTAAACAAAACTTGGCCACAGGAAACCTTGTTACATGAATGGCAAAAATCAAAGGTGCCAGCACAAATAAGGTTCAAAGTACAGAATTTTTCTTAACTACACGTCAATCCTGACATGCCTTCACTAGTTAACTTGTCAGATATAATTATCCCACCATGAACAAAAAAATCAAGTAAAACAAACATCCAAATTAGCTCTATATATAGTGCTCTGTTGTCCTAGTTTATCCAGTCTTTCTTCCCTTCACTGTTATGCAGGTAAATACAACAGTATTCTCAAAAATTCTCAAAGTGAAACTTCAACACGAATGTTTCAAACAGCACAGAAATAATTTTCTTCATGGCAGAAAACTATTGCAGGTTTATCTTGACAGAGTATTAGTATGCATAGCTCATACTGAGAGACTTAAGACTGAAACAGCAATACTGACATATCTGGTTTTCAAGGGGCCCAATATCACCACCCACAGAAGTTCACCAGGAAGCATCAGTGTCGTATTTGTCACCTCGTGAATACTTTCAGGTGGTTTATTTAAACAGGTTTGCAATTTATTAAGGAAAATTATTTGGCTGTTCTGAGGTTTGGTGGTTTGCTTAGGCTTTGGGTGGGTTTTCTTCCCACTACTGGGGTGGGAGGAAAGGATGTTGCTAACTCTTTCTATAAGAAGCCTTAAAGTTTTTTGAAAGGAGACGTTTCACAATCAGTTTGTACACCAGCTAACTTCAACAGCAACATCACAACCGCTGCTTCTCCCACCAGCCAGCATGTTTTGCCTCCCTATGGAGTAACCACACAGCCTTTGCAGCATGGTTAGAACATGGTACATGTTCTCCAACACGCTCCTCTTTTTTCCCAAAACTTTTAGCTGTGCAGGTAATATAATGGTAGTGTACTACATCTCCAGAACCGCACCAGCAAAAGCAGAGAAAATGATTAATTATCTTGTTATCTTCTGATAGCCACTTAGTATTTTACCATCACAGTAAAAACACTGGAATATTTGGGGAAGTGTGTGTGTAAAGCTTCTATTACAAGAGCACAATAATACTGAAACGTTCACAGGAAATGAAGTGCAGGGATAACATCTGCTGAGAACCTGAACACATTTGTTTTGTCAGTCTCCTTTGGCAGGAATGAGATGACAAAGCTATCGCACACAAGGCACAGTGAAGCTGGCCTGCTAAACAAGCCCCGCTGCTGTGAGAGAGCCTCACAAAGTGGAACGAAAAGCTCAACAGCTCCATGTGAACTGCAACACTCAAAAAAGTCTCTGGCTGTGTATTAGGCAGTTCATATAGTAAAATATGGCCATACCTCAGAAATCACATTAAATGGTTTCAGCTAGATTAGCCAATCCATGAACCTGAACCAATTTATTTCTTCAATTCTACATACCCAAGTCAGTCCTTAACGCTCTGTGCTATTATTGGACCCACCTTCTCCTCCTACAAACACCTGCTCAAACTCGCAATCCCTTGGGGGCTAACCTGAAGCGCATCCTTAAGACTTACGTAGCTGAACACACAACAGATGGAATTTAAGAAAAGCAGCCGTAAAATTGAAATTACGGTCACAAAGATCAAGACAACCACAACATCCTCTTGTTATCCAAGAGGGCACATAGAAAGGCTTCACACCAGGCACAAGGAGAACTCAAATAGTAGTTTATTTTGGTAAAAGAAACATGGCAGGGAAAGTAACATAGAGGAGGAACAAGAGTGGTAAGAGTAAAAAGAAAAAAGTGAAAAAAGTGAAAGAGAAAGTGAGCAATAGCTGGCAAAAACAAAAGCATTAAACACCTTTTGCGTGATAGCTTTGCAATATTACATAAACTTTTAGAGCTAAGTCAGCACTCAGGTGTTTAAAATTCAGAGACCAAATCAGTGGTAGACACAGAATACAGGCTTCAAAGGGGAAGTGTTCTCAGTAAAAATGCATGGCTATCCTCAGTAACTTACGGAATGCAAGATAAAGAATATGACAGGTCAGTACAACACATCAGTGTGAAATGACTTCATTCCCAACTAAAGATCACATTAAACTTCCCACTTCATGTTCCTCTCAATAGGTAGTTTGGGCAATTCCAAATACATTATTCACTTTTAATAAGTCATTTCTGTCACCTACAAGAATACATTACATAAATATATTATGAAATAATCAATTTCAAATAAACCAAGGGCTTATACCTAATGTAGCAGTAGGCTAACTGCTATTTCAGAGCTAGTTTAAGTTGACAGCCTTCAATCACCAAGAACTTCGTATATAACTTTCTATATTCAATCAATCCTAGTTTGGAAAAAGACTTTTTTAAAAATAAAAGCCTACTTCACCTTGCTGTATTTCAGTAGAAAATGCTCTTTCAGGCAATATAAATAAAAGCAAGCTGTTGCTAGTAAATCAGGTGAACAAACACCTGAGTTGGAGTTACGGGGGTTTTTTTGTTTGTTGGGTTTTTTTTTTTTTTTTTCTTTACATAAAGGGTTCAAGACTTACATCAAAGTTGTTCAGAGCATAAGCCAGCTCTCCACCTCCACCCTGCTGCTGGGCAGCATCATCTGATGCAGTTGCTTGAGCTGCATTTGAGATGCCTGTGACTGCCTGCTGAAGCTGTTTGTAGATCAAGTCCCTGTTGGCTTTGTAAGCAGCTACATCAGGGTGCTGCAGACAGGCCTGGGATGCCGTATAAAGAATGGGAACATTCTTCTGCAAAATTCCTCTGGCTGCTGCCATTTGATCACGGTGACCCACATCTTTCAATTCCTATTAGGAAAATTAAAGAAAAAAAGCATTTGAGAACATTCCCCACATGTAACAATCCATACACTGTCTCCCTGCATCTTCAAAAGAGAGGCAGGTTCTTTGCCTCATATGTTCCAATCTATCTTCTGATTGAGTAACCCTATTCTTAAAGGGCTCAACTACTCAACTAAGTTCAAAACATAACAGATTCATAAAGACAAAAAAAAAAAAAAAAAAAAAAAAAAAAAAAAAAAAAAAAAAGACTGTAGGGCAATTCACAACTCCACAATTCAAAATCTGAGGTTGCAGTTTTGCTCCTCTCCACAGTAGAGGACCAGCATTTTGAAAGCTGGTAACACCTGTGAATCAGGAGGACACAGAAATTGCAACCATGCATTTTTCTCCCTACTCCTTCCAGAATACCTTACATTTTTAGATAACTTAAGAACCAAGCTAATGTTTAACTATCAAACGAATAAGAAGTGTCCCTTGCAATCTTCTCTTCCACTTGCACATGAGAAGCAAGATCTTCAATTTAAACTCCAAGACTCACAACCAGAATGTTTTCTTTAATCACACCTAGGAGATGGAGTTCACTCCCCTCAAGAGACTCAGGTACTTAATTTCAGAAGAACAAGTATATCATCTCATTCAACAACTTGTTCATCTCCAATGAGACAAAATTAATCCAATGACTGTAATTACTGCTAATTTAAGATTAGCAGCAAGTCCGTACATCTTTTCCCAAACACTCACTGCTGCAATTCTCTAAAGCACCATCACCTCTGTTTTGGAATAGATGCACTATGACTAGATAAGGCTTCTGAGTCCAGCATGAGCAGTAAGTTTATAAAAGGAAGAACAAACACAGTGATTAGCAGTATCATAATTTTAAAGTTACCTCTTAAATCTAACGAAGAGGTGATGAAAATGAAGAAGCTGACTGCCTTACTGAGAAAAGGGAAAAAAAAATCTGACAGACTCTTCTAAATGAATGGGTAATATGCAACCTCTGTAAGATACACACTAAGCAGGGAGGGCACTCCAAGCAGGCTTACAGATTTAGTACAACCAGTTCTCATAGTGTGGAACAATCCATCACAAAGCAGTTTACGAACATTTATTGCATTGCCATCACAACCGTACTCCCATTTACTGCAATCAGATTTTAGATACATAACCAATGGGCAATTCACTTTAGACCGTACCCAGTTTATTTTCAAAGATGAAACTGTGCAAAAAACCCAAGCAGTGTCAGAGGTACATAAGCAGTTTTGGTTTGTACATATCAGCAGAACAAACAAACAAAAAACGTTCTACAAGAATTATGCTATTTCTGATAAATGGGACTGCCCACACCTCTACTTTCTTTTCAAAACTTACCTACACAAGAATGAGTCACAGCAGTGCTGTTGAACAAAACAAAACTTACACACAATTTAAGGTTAAGCATAAGCTATCCAACCACAGAACATACACATAACAAAAAGGATTTTAAAGCTCTTCTCAAACTGGCTTTTCAGTGCAAGACTAACCAGCATCGCCATTCACTTTCTTGGAAAGAGTTGTAATTCCATGCCCAGCCATGACTTTTGCTCCCTGTTTAAATGGACACAGTCAGGTGCGAACCACAATGGCAGCGTGGTCTAGTGGTGAGTGCACCAGGGACCGAGTCACATCTCAATTCGCATTCCTTACTCACACCTGCACTGCTTCGAAACAGGAAGTGCCAGTCTTGGGAAGCAGCATTTCACTAAGGTACCAAAGCATTAAAAAAACAAATGCTACTAGAACAAATTTCATCAGAAGCAGTATGCTACAGCTGAGTAGACTTTCTGCTTACCAGGCAAGCTCAAATTTCCTAAACACGGTGGAGTGCAACACAAAGTACTCAGCGATTATAAAAAAGTTTTTAAAAGTACTAGCAGCAATGGGTGCTGTCCAAGATCAGCAAGGCTGCCTTATTTTCCTATTTTGAAAAAGAAGAAATAATATACAGACAAAAGTGCTGCTATCACTATACCTGTTGTCTTTTGGCTGCCATTATGTTAAGCTTGTCCACTTCTGGTTTGAGGGCTTTGTACTGGATACCCAAATCCTGCTCTGTGCCAGCATTTCTTAGTTTCAGGATACCTTCTTCCACCTAAAAGAATATATATTCACATATTTTTCCAAGTAATACAGCCCACAATTCAGGAAGTAATTCAGAATATACTTCATAGCAGACAAAGAAAGCAATCTTCCTCTGCCGCCTTGTATTTTTTGGAGAGAGATGCTTCAAAGGCTAATAGTACTCAAGGCTTAGACACTACTTCATAGTCACCACCTACTAGAGGCAGCCAAGTATATGCATTTGAAAGGGTATGAAGGAGCCCAGGGCCCTGGCAGAGCTGTGGCAGGGGCTATCAAAGGGCAGGAGAGTCCTCAAAAGCCCTGCTGCAAAAGCGGGCTCAGTATTGAATTGCACTTCATTTCAAATTCTGTACAAACCACCCACCCATCCTCTTGCCTGTGGGACGAAAAGGCTTCCTTAAATATTCCACATTCATTTTATTTAGTCTACCAAAGCTACTCATTCCTAGTAGCTAAAAGGGAGTGCTGGTTATAAGAAAGCCAAATTACCTCTTCAAGATGAAAAAAGCTGCAGTTGCAGACCAGAGTGAATTTAGTTTCAATACTAAAAGTTTAGAATAAAGCACAGCACAATGTCAAAAGCTACTGACAACGACTGTAAAAACAAGTGACAAACATCCATTGCCCAGGTTTTGCTCAGAGGAAAAACCCTGGAAACCTCCCTGCTCCAGAAGCAAGCCGCTGACAGTGCACACACCAGGGTCAGCACACATGCATGAAACAAAGCCACTTGAAAGAGCACGCCTGGCGTGCCAGGTACAGCAAAGTGAATCACAGCAAAGAACCACACTTACGACTTTAAGTTGAACAAGCAGCTTGTAGACATCCGCCATGTCAGCCAAAATCAGCAGTCGAGTGACGGCGGAGAGGAGGGCGCGTGCTGCTCGGACCATGTTCCCTCGCTTCACAGAGGAGCAGGGGTCATCTGCAAACTCCCCCGAAGCGCTCTTCATCAAGTCACCTGCACAAGGGGAAAAGATGGTTTGACTTTAACATCACAAGGCATTTCTTAAGGGGCTGTAAGGACTCTTGGGCAAGCCAACGTAGTCTTGAAAACAAAATGTGTTTGCTTAAACACAGCCAGCAATTAAGATTGTGTGTAGCTACCTCTAAGTATGGTCACCACACGGTATCAGGGTAGAGGGGCTTGTGCAGGGAGGAATGGTTGGGAAATAACACTTTGGTCCTTATTTCCAACTGCACAGGTGTTCGAACATGCCAGAACCCTCTGGAGAGGCAAATTCAGTGTGCCTTCAGTATTACATGCAGGACCGCAGTTATTTCACAAACTACAACGCTTTCAAGCAGAAGCTTTGATTTGTGTGTGTGTGTAGGAGTTAAGCATAAAGCAGCAGAAAGTACTGTGAACACACAAGGCAACGCCACAGCTCATGGGACTGTAAACAACTCGGAGCGATGACCTGGCTGGATATGCCCTGGTTTGCATTCAAAGCAAGGCACCGCTTAGTAAAACGCTTCAACGTTTCATAGCCTGTGGGTCTGCATCTGGTGCAGGAGGAAAGAATTTGGGTTTCAGATGGTAACAATGCAATTGGTTAACTATGAAAAGCAAAGGCCACTTTACACAGCTACAGAAATTCCTCCAGAAGGCTTTCTGAAAGCATAAAAGTAATGTCTGCAAATAGTCAGAGAAGTAAATTTTTTATTTCTCTCCCCACTTTCTGGGGCAACATTTTGCTTCCTGTACCACAGCTCCTACACAGCACCAAGTTATGGAATCCACATTATTATTCTTGGATCTCTTTGCATTTCAGAAACATTTGGTGAACAGCTAGGATTTAGTTTAGAAAACGCTAGGCACTCAATGCTAAAGATTTGCAGGCAGCTGGAGATGACCAGAAATCAGGCAAACTGTGTTATAACTAACTGCTGTGTCAGACGCTTCCCAAAACTGTATGAAAAAGCGTCCATATGGCCAAATGTCAAATCAAAAATAGCACATCTCAGATAAGAAGAAGCTCAAATAGTGCTTCACATGTGAAAGCTGACAGTGACCCCGCTACCAAATGGGGCTGGGTGAGATTTGCACCAAAATCTCAAGATGATGCAGTGGCATCATCCTGCCAACAGCTTGCCTGCTTCCATAGACAGGCAATCAGTGCAGCGCATCCCCAGTGTGGGAAGTGTTTCAATTTTACTGTAACTTTTTTTTTTTTTTTAATAAACTACTATTTTAACTACACAAAAATATCTAGCACTGGAAAGCCTGTGGTTAACCAGCCACATACTTACCATTAAGCAATTAATACTGTGACATGAAAAAAGCTTCTGTCCAAGTACAGACCAGCTATAGATATCAGTGTAAAGCTACCCCTTACCTAACTTTGAGGAACACAGCTTATTATTTTACTAAGTGTTAAGAGCCTGAGATTACCAGATGGGTGAAAGATGATGCATCTCCAATGCTGGAAAACTGCAACAAGCCATGAAATTATAAAACCCCTACATAACTGACTTGACCCTTTCTTTATTCATAGAATCATTAAGGTTGGAAAAGACCTCTAAGATCATCAAGTCCAACCAGCAACCGAATTCCTTCTGAAGAGGCTAATAATAGTGAAATTAATGTCACCACCACAAGTATGAAATCTATTAACAACCTCAGGATTTAAGGATATACGCCAGAACCAAACTTCATTACAAGTATTTCCTCCCTTACTTATATGTAAAATTCCCATATTTCCAACTCCCAAAAGTGATGAATGATGTTTTCATTTATTTCCAGTTTAAAACAACTTAAAGGGTGACCACTCACTTCTTCTGAATCTCGGAAACTGCTAAAAATGTTCAAAACCAAAATTATCCTCTACTTTTCTCTTAAATTGCAACCTTACAAGCCACTCCTGAAATAAAATGCTATTCCTTTTTATTTTAATGAGAGATTTTAAAAGAATTAATGAGCTTCAAACCGCTTGTCAGGGTGTCAAAAGATAATCAGTTTCCCAGAATTAAAGGAATATTATATGTAAACTTGCTGCATATATGTACTTTTCTGCAAATTAAAGAAAGCTGGCTTTCAGACTTCTACAATGAAAAAGCAACATGGGGCAGTTACTTTAGCTAGATTCAAAGGGTAAGAGGGAACTCTGCCCTGGCAGAGTTACTGCAGTTACTGCACTACGTGTGTGCATTAGCAGCTCAAATTGGATCCCGCATAATCTTCTCATTTTCAAATTTGAACCAGAGGTAACACAGCAAGTTTGAAAGCAGGATTCCAAGAGTTAAAAAAAATACACTGCAGAAGAGTCAGACTGTGAGACTCAGATTATACAGCTAGTAGGAATTTTTATATGAGTAATCTGTTTTCCCAATATAACCTTAGATTTCCACTAGATATTACAAGGGAAAGATAAAACAAGAGTAGAGAAAAGAAGAGGCAATGGTAGTCATACAACAATCTTGTCAATAAAGCACTAAGAATTCAATTAAATCTAATGGAACAAAGCCCATTTCAGAAATAGTAAGATTTTAGTCCATCAAAAGAAAATTACCATTTTCTAGTCTCATTCCCACCATGCCCACAGGGTCTGACAGCACTTTCAGACAGCACTATTAATCCTCCTCAGCAGCGCAGTACACGATGACCACGACAGAGCTTTCTTTATACAAATGCTGATGGAACAGGAAAGCAGCAGAGAAAACAGGCAAGGCAGGGAAGACCTGGGACACAGGCAGGCACCGATGCTTTTTTCCCAAGCTAGAAATTGGTGCTTACACATCACCTTGCACCCTTCAGCACCTTCCAGTTCACAGCCCATCTGCAGGCTGCTTTGCTGACAGTACTAGAAACAGAGTGCCAGCAAGCCGTACCTCTACCTGCTCATAACACCCCATCACAGCTTCCTAGATGTTGCCTGTTTCCCTCCAAATGAGGGCAAGTATGAAATCAGAGTTTCAAGACTCTACTAATCTGGATACTGAAGTCCCATCTTACCATTAATGCCACCTTCAATGTCCACCATGAGTGTTCACAACTGGCTGCCCTTGCTTTCTACTGTAAAGGACAAAGCCTCGTATCTCCTTTTGCCATATCAACATGGGAGCAGATACTTATGTCAACAAACGCTTCTGTTAATTCCTTAATCTTGTCTTCAATTAAATTTGTATACTGCCTATAACACTCCTCCTATAGTTTGCCAAGAGCCGTCTCAGAGCTCCCTTAGGTTACGGCTTTTCAAAGATCTCGAGTCCTTGGCTGGAAGATTACTTCTAATACAAGTGGTACACTCCTAAAACATTTCTCTTGCAGGAAAACAACTGAGAACTCTTTGCACTCTTCCAAGAAATTAAGCTAATTGGTCACAACAGAATTTTAAAGTTGAGTTTTCCAAGAAAACTTCAGTGTTTAACTTCAAGTTATTCTGCAACTGGCCTCCTCCTGTTCCTTGGAAATCCTTAAGCCATGCATCTTGTGTCAAGTACAGTTAAAAAAAACAAAACAAAACAAACACAACATTTTACCCTTTCATAATTTGCCTCACTGTTCAGTTCTGGAGAAAGTTTCACTCAGAAATACAGGGTGGAAAGACACCCCACTGAATCAATAGGTTCACTCCTCTGCATTTGCAACCATGAAACTTGATCGAAGTCCACAGGATTCATGAGACCATTCATCAATTCTCTTACCTCAAACCCTATACACAGGCTTAAGCTTTTAATTTTAATTTTACATAGGAAACCAAAAATTAAAGCTTATCATAGGAAGAAACACAACTGTAAGAGCATAGCTAATACCCTGGATCCCCAGACTAGTGTACGGATATACAGAGGCAGTGCACTATGGTCATCAGTAGTCCAGGAGATCAGGAATAGCCTGGTCAGTCTGATCCAAAATAAATTTCTTTCTTGACACTGGAGTTCGCAACCTGTCTCAGTGCCAGGTACTGGGTAAGAAACCAGTTCAGTTCCAAATCACCTCCCAACCGCACCAGGAGAGCCAACCATTTCAATGCAAAATCAGTCTCCAGTGCTTCTTAAGAAGGTAAAACCCTACAAAGAGCTTACAGTAGGGGAGTAAGATTGGGCAAGATCAATATTGCCCCTTCTATTACCCAGCAAAACTCCAACGGCAGAAATTAATGTCACAAATGCTGTGAGGATGCTGAAATCTGAGACGTTCACATCAGACGTTTTCCCAATACTATGTCTTTTCTATAACCGCAGCAGGATCTACTCTGAAAAACATTTTGGTTCTTTGTCTCCACTATACTGTTCAAAATTTTATTTTAAGAAGTTTCGACACTTTAAAAAAAGTTAAAAGTCCGAAGCTTTGAAGGGCCAAGAATCTTACTTTAGGATATTTCATTAACTTGTTTAATATTTAAAGCAAGTTGTAATTTATTCTTCCATTGTAAAAAATCAGGAAGACTTTGAAGATCCACTTATATTGATTTAGTATGTAGCCATACTATCATTCATTCTAAATAGCTCTTTTCACTTCTTTGTTTTTACCCCAAACAAATGGGATTTTATGAACAAGCGTGCTCACTAAAATCATGTACTCTCTCAATCTTCTTCTTGCTAGGCTAAAAAAAAAAAATTTTTAATTTTCTCTGATGAGACAAGTTATCTATTGTCCTAATCATCTTCATAACCTCTGTCTACATTCATTCATCTTTTTTTATTATGGTAACTAAACCGCTCCCTACTCTAAATAGAGGCATTATTAATTCTATTTTCCTGTCTTCTGTTGAAGATAAATTGTGCTATACATCTATAATCCCACTGCTGCTGTCAGACACACAGATGCTGCCAGCTCCTGATCACCCCACTGCTGACCAAGACACCGAGATTCTCCTCTCCACTTTTTCCCCCCATTGCAAAAGGCAGATAAAGGCACCAACACCTGGGAATTCTGCTAAGCACACACGCAGGCTTTGGATTACAGTTCCCTTATTCCTCCAGTTCATTAATTCAACCGGTCTACCACAATACTGGAAACACTTCTGAAGTCGAGGACTGTATATAAACACCTATGTTGAGAGTTTGTATCTCCTTGCTGTTATTAGCACTACTAAGAACTGCAACCCTCCTCAGGCATTGGCAGCAATAAGCCTTCCCTCTGTTGTATCTCATTTTTCACCATTTGCTTCTAATTTCCTCAAAGGTTTGTTTGTTTTTTTTAATTTCCTTACGAAGAGCTGCTCTGCTAAACCTGACCAAATACTGGCACCATGACAGGGTATAAGCTTTTATGCCTGGTCATGCTGCGACTGCATCCTCACAAACGGCACTGGGCATGAGTTGTGTTCAGGAGAATCACTCAAGTCTAGTCATCTTCCGCCCAGCTTCAGAAAACAGATACAGCTGTCCTCTCTCTGCACCAGGTTTCATTCAAGCTGCAAACAGTGAAAAGGGAGGAAGAAGCAAAAAAACATTAAGGTGGGAAGTTATTTCACTGCAGCACCTCTCAGCTATGAACTCTACCTCCTCTGTCAAAGATCAACAGAGCAGGGAGGTTTTGGCATCAAGTTTACATATAGCCTCAAAATCAAGTAGGGGCCAAGAAACAAGGGAAAGGGTCACCCTGTAGGTTTTTATATCAGTCTCTCCTTCCTGCCAGCTTCTCACTGTAATATGCAACTACAAATTCAGCTAACAGAACTTGTCAATCCCAAGGACTGAGTACAGCTCCCTTGCTCACTAATACCACCAAGAGTCACTTGAAAGCACTCCCAGAAGAGCTCTGACTCTCAATTCTGAGCAGCAATCAAGCAAGCACCAAGAATTAAAGGCTTCAAGACAAAAGGGTCTCTTTTGCTGTTTGTTGTTGTTAAATTAAGCCAACTCTATTAGCCCCTTACATTGCAGTCTTCTCATGTTGATCTTCCTTTGGTCTGTCAACCAGGCTCACCCAGAACTTAGAACCATTTTCAACTAATATTTCATCACTGTGCAACAAACAAGTAATTAATGCTAATGAGTTTTCCTTCTTTTGCAGTAGCAGCCGCCACCATTAATACCAGTTGACTGAGTTTCACTGAAGCATAGAAAAGGCTCATGACTGGAAGAATGATAAATGATTTATGAGCAACAATATTTACTAGTGCATATTTTAGAGTAAGCCAGCTCCATAGGCTTTTCTTGCAGGTCTTCTCCCAGAATATAAAAAAAGAAAATTATAAAAACCAACACTAGATGTGGGGGAGGAAGCCTGGAATATTTAATCAAGGTCCTCACATTCTGTTTGTTGCTGTTTACATTTTGCATATTTGAGACACTCGGCTCTGGCAAGTCAACACTCAGCTCTTCCTCCTACAATGCTGTTTTGTATACATTCAAATATTGAAGAAGTTATTGACAACCCTGGATACACATCCAGACTGGGGAATGAGAGGCTGGAGAGCAGCCCTGCAGAGAGGGACCTGGAGGTTCTGGTTGATGGCAAGTTGAACATGCACCAACAGTGTGTCCTGGCAGCCAAGAGGGACAACCATGACCTGGGGTGCATCAAGTACTGCATGGCGAGCTGGTTGAGGGAGGTGATTGTGTCGCTCTGCTCTGCACTGGTGCGGCCTCACCTCCAGTACTGGGGGCAGTTTTGTGCACCACAGGATAAAAAGGATATAAAGCTAAAGAGAGTGTCCAGAGGAGGGTCAAAAAATTGGTGAAGGGTTTAGAGGGGAAGCCATATGAGGAGAGGCTGAACATGCTTGGTTTGTTGAGCCTGGAGAAGAGGAGACCGAGAGGAGGTCTCATCGCGGTCTAGAACTTCCTCACAAGGGGAAGAGGAGGGGCAGGTGCTGATCTCTTCTCTCTGGCCACCAACGCCAGGAGCAGAGGAAATGGCAGGAAGATGTGCCAGGGGAGGGTGAGGTTGGCCATAAGGAAAAGGTTCTTCAGGCAGAGGGTGGTAGAGCACTGGAACAGGCTCTCCAGGGAGGTGGTCATGGCACCAAGCCTGACAAGATTCCAGAAGCATTCGGCCAAGGCCCTCAGACACATGGTCTGAATGTTGGGATTGTCCTGTGCAGGGACAGGAGTTGGACTCCATGATCCTTGTGGGTCCCTTCCAACTCACAACATTCAACAATTCTATGATTCTATGACATATTTGAGACGTAGTTATACAACATTTATAGGCAGAGAGGAAGTTTACTTTTTAGCCTAAACTAAGTGTTCTAAATGTTCTAAGAGAGTTCTAAATGCTTCTCAAAGAATCAGCCCTTCTGTTTCTCTTCTCAAACTCTACGTGGGACATCCAGTTTCCAGATCTGCCCAGTTCATATTATTGCTCAGGGAAGCAAGCAAGACAAGCCGAGGATCTACACAAGTGGAGAGGCACAGAGTCATTAGAAATAACAGCAAAAGGAAAATGGAAACAGTTTGTTCCACTGACTTTGAAAAACCATCACTTTACAAGCTATCAGATACACAGTTTTTACCTTGCTTACGAACATCTTCCACAGCTGCTACCAGCTCCTCTTTAAGGAACTGGCTCTCTTTTGCAATTTTATCTCCTTTCTCCAGGAAATTCTCTGTTGCTTGTTCAACTGAAGCAGCCAAAACGTGGGCCTTTTTAGAACGCCCTCGCTTTTTATTAGAGGGGCCCTTGTTGCTCGTGTTAACCAGTGTTGTTACCTAAAGGCATAGATGGAGGAGAAATAACAAAAAACATTAAACAAATTAGAAGTTTATCAATTTGACAGCAAGGTCACATGTATTTTTTTCTAGACAGCATATGGCTAATACCTGTACTATTGCCAGCTCCAAAGGTTAAACTCACAAACACTTGTTTTTCACGTCTCTTTAAACATTACCATGGTTCTTGATTCCTTAGATGAGCATTATAAATTCAGCTAAACTGCTTATAGATTTTTTTCTTATCAGCAGCAGACCTGAAAATTTGATTTCAAGAATTGAGATCTATTTGTATTTTTGATAAACTGCAATCTCAGTAACGGCCCAGGGCTATTTGGCACCACATAAAAAGAAACCAAGTTAAGGATAATTAGTTTGGGATAGCTCTCCAGGCATCAAAGACCCCAAATAAGGTTGAAGCCATTATCTACAGAATCTAGCAACACAATATCTTTTCAGCCCAATACAGTACTACAGCCAATGGACTAAACGCAGAGCAAAGGACCTCCTAGAGCTCCTATTTCCCTAAACCAACTAAAACTGAACTCTCACAGTCCTCCTGCAATCAACAAATATTTCCAACTTTTATGTTTTAGACTGAAATCCTTCTACTAGGAGCTGGTCACCAGTGTTCAGGTAACCACCAGGTACTCCATTAGCTGAGGATCAGGATCCATCACCTTCAATCAAATGCAGATAGATGTCACAAAATCCAGGCACACTTTTCCATTTGCCTTTTTCACCCCCCTCTCTTCTTTTTGTTAAGTCTAGGAAAACATATAAAACACTACTTCAGAGGGACATTAAATTACGATACTGAAAATATTACTAGTCTGGAAAGCCCAAGGACTGCTGACATAAAGGTCCTCAGAGCCAAATCCATCTTCTCAGTAGGCTGATTCAGAGAGGGAAAGCCATCAGCTGGGAATATCGCTGTTGGTAAATGGGGAGCATTTGTATTGGGTATTCTCAGTTCATCTTTTATTACAAATAAAGAGCAAGTTGCAACAAGGGAATAAACTTTACTTTCCCCTCTGTATTTTGCCAGTCACATCATTCACAAAATTTGGGATTGCCAGTACCACCTATTGTGCTACTTGAAGAAAAAGTTACAGACACTGAACTTGGATCAAAGGTCCTATAAACAATTTCGCTCAGTTCAATTGGACAACTTCTCTTAAGGAAACACTCCATCAGTAAATCTGTCTAAAGACTAGATCATCCATCTGAGTATCTGGAGGGAACAAATGGCAGGTACAGACAGCTGTGTGGCGATTAAAGGGATGTTAATACTGGAAACGGAACTTGATCGTGGCAGTTTGTGCTTTAGCAGGCGTTACATTCAGTTCATACTGTCATTTTTAAAATTTCATATTCAGGAAAACAATGCTAAAGAAGGTGAGTTAACTGTCTCCAGATCACCGTCTCTTCCACACCTCCTAGAAAGTCACTTCCAAGGATCTCCAAAATGCCCAGTACACACAGCTGACATTTACAAGACTTACTCTAGCTTTCCTATATTCTTCAGTGCGTTTCACTGGGCAATACACACCACGCAGAAATAAGCTTTTATTCACCAATTCAGCATACAGCATAGGCAAAAATTAAAAGAGAGCATACATATCTTGTAAAAGATATACTGAAACAGTAACAAATGCCATAAAAGCATACTTCTTGGGTGGAACTCTGTTAGCAGGGGTCGCTAATCTATTTATAACATAAAGCAGTGCTAGACAGGTTGCAAACATCCTCCACCACATTTCACCATTTACCTGAACTTCCTTCCAAAGGGAACTCTAAACATAGGTAACCTCCAAGAAAATTTAATGAGATCCACCAAAGAAAACTTACAAGATCTTACTTCTGGTAAGCAGTAATGGCTTCATTGCAAGGGACTTCTGTTGTTCCTGAATAACAGTTTCTAAATGCTACATAGCACAGCTTTTTAAAGATACAACAAATAAGCAGCATACCACCCAAAATACAGGTGAGAAACAGCACAACAGCCATGGAACATTAGTTACTAACATGCATTTCTGCACTTCTAATTGAAACACTGTGTCTTATCAGACGCTAAAGAAGCAATTTCATTCTAGAATCTTGCCCAATAATTCTGTTATAACAAAACCGAAAAAAGAAATTATTTGTACACTTTTTTCCATCTTTAGTTTTGTAGTCCTTTTACTTCTGGAATTTAAGTTTTGAAAGTTACTTAATTGAAATACTACATCCAAACAGGTAACCATCCTCATGAAGGTTTTTTTCACCCCCTTTTTTTCTGTACCTGTGTAACAAGAGGCTCAAGTAGTCTTTCAACCGCCAGTGTTCTTATCTCCAAGCTTTTGGGGTCCCATTTGAAGTTAACGTTGCCTGCAGTAACAGCAGTCATTTCTAGAAGAAGAAAAGAGCTATATGAATACAACTATTCTTTTTTTATTAATGCTGTTGAATGTATTTTAAAAATAAATTAAAATAGAGGCTATTAAACATGCAACACAACAATTCGGTATAAGTTAAAGTTATACTGTCTCTGGAAACATCAGTTTCAGTTCAACTGGTGATAGTTTAAAAAAAAAAATTCTTGTTATGACAATATACAGACATTACTTGTATGTTTTGGTTAGAAAATAAAAATAAAACCAAACAAAACCACACCAAAAGCCACAATATTTTACCAAAGCAATGACAAGATAGGCGATATTTGGTCTACTCATCAGTGGTTCCTGAGCAATGAAGATGGACATCACAGGTAACGGGAGCACCTTTCCCAGGAAGCTGGCAGATAAGCAAACAACCCCTTCACAATTTCTGCTGCCTTTCCCCAGGGTCGGCTCTCCTGCGCTCCTAGACCAGCTCTGAGACACAGCCCAAAGCTGTGGGGGAGCAGAAGGGAACACCTTGACTCCACCAGCACCTGAAAGCTGACAGTTTTCTCAGCTCCACCATGACTCACTACCCCAAAAGCTTTGTCAAACCAGAAGCCAGGTTTTAATTCAACTCATTCAACCTACCCGTTCATCCAATTCGCCTTTTGGAAGTACAAAGGTGAAACAGTGAATATAAGCCTTATAAAGCCAGAAAATCCAGTTAGTTCATATTTAACAGCTTATGTATCTCTTACACTTCCCCTTAACATTTACATAGGAGGGAAAAGCAGATTTGCATGAAGAGATCTTTTAAAAGCTGTCACTGAGCCTTTCCTTCCTGTTACAGTTTTATATTGACATCCCAATTGAACAGCAAAGATGACTGTGGGAAAAGTTTTGTGAAACTACCAAAATAGCTCTGCTTTTGAAACCAGTAGTCTAAAGAAAAAAAAATAAAAATAAAAATGAACTACAACAAATCACTAGATGAACACTGTGATGCTGTATGGCACAACAAAGGGATAACCAGAACTATAAAAAACAGATTTAAAATATTCACAGGTCCATAAAAACAGTTCATACCACTTCTGACTTAATACATTGATTCCAGCTCTTCCTACTTTGGGTTGCCCTCAAAATTCAAGATTAGATTAAACTTCCTTTTATAACATCATATTTTTTAAAAAGTCACAAAGAGAAATGTATTTCCAAAGTCACCTTCCAACTCTTTTGCTAAGCACCTACTGTTGAAGTTGTTCTAAAGCTTATTAGCCAATATTTTTAAATCTTACTCTGGACAGGGCATTGTCTGCATAGCATCTCAGCAGACAGATTGCTCTGACAGCACCAGATGTTCCCGAGCTGCCAGACGAGCCCAATGTCCCATTATTTTTAAGAAGCAGGAGGCAAGGCACTAATTTTGGTAACCAACGATGTTTACAACACATACCAACAACCAACCCTTTTATACCAACACCGACAGTTAAACAGGCAGAAACAGCACAGACATGGCTGCTTGTTTCCCACTGAAGAATAAAATCTCTCAGGCACTCGAGAAGCTCAGCTTGAGAGGACATAAGGAAGTTAAGGCTTCGCATCACCTGGCTTCAGTCAACAGCACCTTCCCGGCAGGCTGATCCTGAGGCTTTCTCACACTACAGACATGATACAATAGATTAAGTACTCGATGTAGTACTGAAAACACATCCTTGCCCTGAAAAGCCTACATGCTGTCATACACTGAAGTACAACTCTGCAAGGTACAAAGCAGGAGTATTCACCTAACCTGCATTCAGCTTTACACCCATGCTCCAAGTGCCCACACTGCTGGAGAGAAAGAAAAGTTAAAGTTGAGAATTTAAAAAAAACAAAGAGAGAATAAGAGGAGGCTGATCCACACTAGCATACGTATAACATTTCTGACTGCTTTAAATGAAAAAGCTTGAAGGTGCAGCTGAATGGTCCTGCAGCAGAAGGCAAGCCAGGCAGCAGCTCCAGTGAAGTGACTGCAGGAGGGTGAAGGATGGCCACCTTCTCTTCCTCATCCTACCTCTGACACTTAGTGATAAATCCCATGAACTCACTAATTAGCCTTCTCTCCCAGTCACCCCTTTGTTGTTGGTTTTGTTGTTTGGGTTTTTTTTGCTGGTCCAGCTTTGCCCTGCCTTGTGCCACAGCTCAGATGCCAGCACAGGGCATGCTGTGAAATGCCTTTCATCCCCTGGTGACATCCTGCCCTCAACAAGGCATTTCACTGTTTTATTCCCTCCTGATTAGCACAGTCTGAATGCTTCCTACGTAAGAAGGCAAGAAAAATACCTTGAAAGCCTTTATGGTTTCTGAGAAACGTATCCAGGGCACTGGAAAGCCCATTAGGTTTCTAGGTAAAAGCTGTTTCTATATATTTAATGCTGTTCTGTCTCTCACAGAAACAAAATGCAGGACGAGGTAACCATGAGAAGATACATTAATTGTATTAGTAGGATAACAAAGGCAATTCATCTGAAAACATGTTGGTATGAGAGCTCATGAATTGGCCAAAAGTAATGGTCTATAAAACCACTTAGTAAGAATTTTATTGAAACTTATCTAAAAAGCAGTTTGATATCAAATACACTGTTTGGCAGCAATGGCTTGGACATAATTTCTACGTTGCAGTAAATGCTTATTCAATTAAATTCTTGTGAAGAATACAGGAACTGGCTACAGCTTACAAACACATGTGAACAGGGTGGGTTTAGGACAAGTGCCAGGACTACGTTAAAGCAGCGCTGTGCTTCTGCCACAAGTAAGGTCCAATTCTCTGGAACCCGACTTGTTCTTGTGCCTGTTCAAGTTTCTGCTTCTCTAAATTCAAATATAGTAGCAGGTAGTAAACCACGTTGGAAGGCATTGCAGCAGAGTGCTTAATTGTCGCTCTTGGAGACCACACCACAACTCTGAGGACACCTGCAGTGACTGAACATTTCCTAAAGAAAAAGGACATCATCCTCTGGAAGAGGGACCCAACCACAGGCCAGAGCAGCACAGTTTTCAGGGAGCTGGGATGAGCCAGCTGATATGGACACAGGTTCTCCACACCACAGACCTACCATACACAGGACATACAGCAGCATGCACACTTGAAGAAGGAATTTCAAGGATAAAGCAGCACAGATCACACAGAGGAAGAGACACTGAATCTGAAGAGCTGGAATATATAGAAAGACACCACCGCACAAGAAGTTGCAGTTGCCCAGCCTGTGGTTTCATAAGTAGCAGGAAAGCTGCGAGAAAACCAATGTTCATCCTCCCACACCCCTCTAGGAACTCATTCCCACCTTCCCATCACACCCTCTCGGTACTGGCACAGCTTTCCCCACGGCTGAGTGATTAACCAGATGGGGAAAACTGATTTGGCTGGAAGGAAAGAAATCCTTTTTTGCAGGGTGGGCTGAGATCCCCATCTGGTTCATTCCACCACCGATACCACAGCAAGCAGAACCGGTGATGGCAAGAGGAGATGGCTATGTCAGCTGGCACCATGGCAAAGCCATTCAAGTGGAAACATGGGGCAAAGTTGGATGTCATAGCCAAGCTGAACCAGGTGCCAATGAAAACAAAGGATCAAGTGGAGCCGCTGCAGAGAGTAGGAACGCCCTCCCAGCACATCTAATGCTCCAACACATGAAGCCCCAACCTTAAACCATGCTCACAGCCCAGCTTGTTAACTACAGACCCTTCAGGTTATGACACTGGTCTTGATGGTGCTCACTATTGTCGTAGATGGTTAAAGAGTAATGCAATTATATCTTACTGGGGTTTAGTGCACTTGCAAGGACATGAGGGCGGGGAAAGAACAGGAGTTTAAAGAAACCACTTCCAGATTTCCCTGTTGCCTCCAGAAACTTCACAATTTCCAGCCAATGAGCAGCTCTGCAAGCAGAGCCACCCCAGGACAACTTGCCCCTTGTTTTATACAAAGAACCAAGATCCCAACAATGACTAAAGCCTAAGAGGAGGTTTCCATTATACTTTACACAACTTTAAGCAAACACTGCCACAGTCCTACCACAAACCTGCCTTGAACAGGCACCCACGCTGGCACACACTTGATGGGGTGAGCCACTTCAGGGAGCTAAAATGGTCTCAGAGTAAGCCAGCAGCTATAAAAAAAATCACCTTCCCAGCTTACTGTCCTGAAGGAGGAGGTGGGACTGCACAGGGAAGAGGATGGGACTGCAGCAGCACTAGCAAGCTCTGCTCTGAACAGCATGCCAGAGCAGGTCCCAGCCCTGCTCGGGAGAGGCGAGGGCACAGAGGAGCAGAAGGATGTATGAAACTGCCGGGGCTGCATTTACATCCCCCAGCCAATGAGCTGGCCTGCTGAGAGCACGCTGAAGGTGATAAGCATACAGTGCTCCTTCCAAAAGCCACAACTGAAGGTCGTGGTGTTTTCAAAAACTGGTAATTCAAGGTTTTAAGAATAATTTCAGATACCTACTTCCATAATACTGGCATGCAAATAATTGCTAGACTTTGGCAAGCGTAGGAATGTAGTTTTGCAGCTTCTTCGCAGAAGTGACCTGAAGGCACCCAAGGCTTTTCCCACGAAGGAGCACTATTTCAACAGCGATCTCTGCACACCAACAGAATCACAGAAAGGCCTAGTGCTCATGGTCCTGTTTTTCCAGGTTGCACTCCCCCGCACACCTGAGGGCAGCGCTGGCTGTACCTCAGGCACTACTGGGGTAGTATGTTCAACCTGCTCTGTACCAAGAGATCCTGCAGCCTCCCGACCTCTGGACCAGAGCAAATCTCTCTTGATTACACAGCAGAAGATCTAACTGCCCATCTCCTGTGCTGCAATTTAAGTCCCACCACCTTGTGCTATCTGAAGAGTCTTTTACATGTCATTTTCTATCAGTTTTCAAATTTTAACTATCCTGACAGGCTGCCTTCTAAAAGCTTTTAACTACTCTCACCATTCTCCTTTGGTTTTCCTTAGGGAAGACAGCATTCAAACAGTGGTCTCACTAGCACAGTGAGGAGTCAACCTGGGCCAAGCACAACAGACCGCATGCTGAATTCAAGCGTTATGCTATCCAAAAAAACTAACAAAAGAGCATGATACAAGAACATTTTATACCTGGGAGGACATTCTCCATTAACACCCTGCTACCCACCTAGCTGTTCCCCATTTTCTGCAGCTGAATGTGCCCAGCCACACAGTAATGTATTCTTGATTGCGTTATTTTGCAGCTTATTTCCTTCTCTCATATTTCTTTAAGTGGTCACAGTCATTTTGAATGATAATCCTGTCTTCTACCATGCTCGCAGACTGTCTTTGGATATTCTGTACAATGTAATGAGAATATCCCTTATCCATCACCCAAGTCACGAGGATGGAATGTGTTGGGATTCACAATGCAATGACCCAGCTTCATCTTCCAGCTAGAAAATGAACCAGCTTCCCTGGTCCCAAGAGAATCCTTCTGGTTTTGTTTTGTTTGTTACTCAAGTACCTAACCCATCTGATAACCAGCAGGGACCCTTTACCCTGCTGAAGGTGGAAGACAAGACAGAGTAGATAAAGATCTGGGGGAAGTAGGTATCCAACACGCACCGTTAACACAAATCTTCTGAATATTTTTGGTCTGGAGAAGGTTAAGGAACACTTCATATTAAACCTAGCTCACATGCATGGGTTTCATCAAGCCCCACTGAGAGTTCACAGCTAGTTTTCATATAACTAGAATCACAGATTAGAAGAGAATCATAGAATGGTTTGGGTTGGAAGAGACCTTCAAATATCATCTAGTCCAACCCCCCTGCAGTGAGCAGGGACATCTTTACTAAAGCAGGCTGCTCAGAGCCACATCCAGCCTGACCTTGAGTATCTCCAGGGATGGGGCCTCCACTACCTCTCTGGGCAACCTGTTCCAATGATCCACCACCCTCATATTGAGGAACTTTTTCCTAATACCCAACCCAACCTAAATCTACCCTTTTCTAGTTTAAAACCATGACTCCTTGTCCTATTGCTACATGCCCTTGTGAACAGTTCTTCCCCAGCTTTCTTACAGGCCCCCTTCAGGTACTGGAAGGCCACTAGAAGGTGTCCCTGGAGCCTTCTCTTCTCCAGACTGAACAGCCCCAACTCTCCCAGCCTGTCCTCATAGGAGAGGTGCTCCAGCCCTTGGATCATTTTTATGGCCCTTCTTTGGACATGCTCCAACAGGTCCTTCTTGTGCTTAGGGCTCCAAAACTGGACACAGTATTCCAGGTGAGGTCTCACCAGAGCAGAGCAGAGGGGCAGAATCGCCTCTCTCTATCTGCTGGCTACACCGCTTTTGATGCAGCCCAGGATGCAGTTGGCCTTCTGGGCTGCAGATGCACATTGGTGGTTCAGGTCCAGATTTTCATCCACTACTACCCCCAAGTCCTTTTCCTCAGGGCTGCTTTCCAGCACATCATCTCCTAGCCTGTATCAATTACAAGGATTGTCCTGACCCAGCTGCAGGACCCTGCACTTGGCCTTGTTGAATCTCATGAGTTTCCCCTGGGCCTACTTCCCCAGCCTGTCCAGGTGCCTCTGGATGGCATCCCATCCCTCTGGCACATTGACTGCACCACCCAGCTTGGTATGGTCAATACTTGAGGGTGCAAGTATTCAGAAAAAAAGAGTAAGAGTATTCAGAAAAAAAAAAAGCTTTATTCTTTCCTCTTTCCTTTCAGAGCCTTCAAACAAATTTGCCTGCCCCATTCCACAATTAAAGCACTACTACACTCAGCAGATTAACAGCTGCTAGTCAAGGAAGTTTGGTATACATGATGCTTTCCAAGGAGGATTTAAGCTGTTTTTATTTAACACCAAGTATACACAACTAAAAACAGACAGCCATCTTCTTCCAGCATAGACTTCAACCCCAAATTTCACCTGCTCAGCTAGCAGGTCTTCTCTTCCTTAGAAATCCTTACTATTAGAATTTCACAATCTGAAATATGAATACAAACTCAAATGTTGCATTAACAACATTCCTTTGCTTATCAAAACACTTCTGCCATTTGAGTGTATTCAACTCCGATACCAATTTTTTTCCAGACTGTAGTAACCAGCCAAGTAAAAGGAAGAAATTCCAGTTCAGATAGGCCTGTTTCTCACCAGTACCATTCCAAATCCAGCTCTCATGATCCATTTTCATGTTCTTCTCTCTGTTGCTCTTATGGAGAAGGCATCTGAACGGGGCATCTGAAGCAGCTCATCAGAAAGCCTTGCACAGCCAGGAACAAGTCAATGCTTCTCTACTTTTCCATTTGTTTAGCAAATCTTCAGACCTTGCTACAGAGTTAAAAGATGCAACCTGATCTGGTGTCCCTACAAAAGTCAATTAAATTTGTAATTCTGCTCTTCTACATGGGTGTTACCCCCTTGTTAGGGAAGCCAGCAGCATGCCAAACAGAGCCTGTCCTCTCTTGTCCTCTGGAAGCACAGCCCACCCTGTAACATGCACCATCACACAAAAGCAAGCACAGGGCATATCACCAGATTAGATGCAACACTTTCCAAAGCAGTATGTGCCATCTCCCAACAGCTTCCCCACTGCGATAGTACTGTGCATTCAAGTAACTTACTTGCATTCCAAAACCAGGAATGTACCCTATAACAACAGGTTCTCACATCTTCATTTTGGTCTAGGAGGATGTAAGGCACGCAAGCAGCTTCATTGTGGTGTTCCTGGGACCACAGCAGTGATTTCACAACTACAAATAAACTGTTTTTTTGGAGATGCCAGTGCTAACAGCAGCCTCTTGCCTTCAGTTACATAAGCGTTAGGCTCCGATCATTTTATTTTTGCCAGGAATGTTTTGCCTCAAAAGAGCTAGAAAGGAGGTGCATGGCAAGCCAAATCACAGCAAGCATGGGCAATTACTGGCTTATTTACATCACACTAAGGGTCCGGTTCATGGACCACATCCTAAAAGAATGCAAGAACCAAACTCCTACCCATCTAAGCGTCCAGACGGATACCCCAGTGTGTCCCAACAACTGTCCAGTTTATTTCTGCACCATTTTCAGTTTTCAAAACTCAAGCAGGATTCAAACTACATATAGAAAACTGATGGGGTATCAAGACACTGGTTTAGAAGATTCACATGACAATCTCCTATATAATTAAGATTAATTTTAACATTCTAGCTGCAAAACTTGAAATTTGGGAAAGGGAGAAGATGTGTCATGAGCAGTGAGCTATTATTATTAACAATAAATCCACTCATTCTGTCTTCACAATAATTTTGGTGCATTTTGGCTGAATACCAGCAATATGAACACCACGAAAGATAAATTCCAAGATCAGAACAAATAATCACTAGATTTTTAACTGCTGTATTTTACCCATCTGCTCTTTGGATCAGGGCTGCGACACACTGCCCGTGTAGAAGGGCAACTTGCATTTTAAGCAAAAAGCAACAATTTTCAACTGACTTATCCCTGGCAGCGACGATAACTTTGAGCTTGCAAACCCCAGCCCTCTCTCAGCCATTTATCTCACATTTAAGCCTATATGGATGGCACTTCCAAACAAACCAAGGGGACTCCACCTGGAGAGAGGGACAGTAGAGCCCAGTTAAGACTTGCTGGACTACTTTGATTCAACTACTGAGAGCCCATCCAACCTCACAGTGTCTCTTCCTACCCTTGAGGCAGAAAACTGTGTAAAGCTTCCCTAAAATCATTAGGAAAGAATGGGAAAACAGCTTACTGCCACTCTCAGAACCACAGTACACATTTCAGACCCTAGGGATACACAGTCAGTGAAGATATAACAACTAGGCTGTGGCTACAGAGCACAGCTCTTCAAACACCACTACGCTAGCACAGGTTCCAATTACCAACCTTAGGTTAGCAATGAATGCAAGAAGGGGCAACCTTTTAACAAATTTATTTTTGCCACAAGTATTCTTCAAATAAGAAAAACTTTGTTACAAATTAACCTATTTTAGAATTTGTCAGTGCTGCAAAATTAATTCTTGCTTAGTTTGAGAAAACCACTGATAGCTGCCAATAAAAAGAAAAGAAAACCTGAGTATTTTGGTTCTGATCTTCAGCATTCTATCTGCAATAAGTGCCATTTAAGCTACAGAATCAGAAATAACCAGAATCTGACCCCACTCAAACCGTACTGTCATTCCTAAATTGGTATGTTGTTATGTAATACCCTTCAGTGCTTTTAGCTGACCACATCTTCTACATCTAGACCTTCATTAAACAATTTTAAAACAGTCAAAAGTATACAAATACTGAATCGTTTGAGCTGACACGCACATCTTGAAAAAAATAAGACTCCTATAACTATTGGTTTGATAAGAAACAATTTGCTCAAACATGGAGGAAATGGACAGTCTTGTATTAAAAGAGAGTAAATACCATATTCTTTCTCAATTGAATGCCCAGCATAGTAGCAACTAAAGACTATGGAACAAAAATTCACAGTGTTACAAGAGTGAAAAAAGTTTTCCATAGTTTTCTCTGCTTGCAAAAGCTACTAAAAGAAGAGCAGCCATTGAAGCAAAGAAGAACATGAGCGTAAAGATTCTTCAAAGTAAAATGTTTTCTAGAGTTTCTAGAAAAGGTATTTTACAATTCCTTTTCCAGTCCTCCATTTTGATTCAGGAACACTGTCAGTTTTATCTAAAAATTACAAAGCAATTATTTTTTAAAAGAAAAAAGAAATAACAAAACCCACAAGTGATAAGGCTGAGAATTTCACTTTATGCTCACAGCAACTTTCAACAACATCTCTTAGCTATAAACAATGAATTAGTTTCACGGGAAGAAGAATTGCACCATCACTGCATGCCTCCAGACAACGCTCAACTTGCAGTTCCACCAACACACGCTGAGAGTTAAGAAGGGAAAAAAAAAACCACAAAAACAAACCCCAGGAAGAAGAGGGAACATGAATGTACTGCAGGAGTGATATTTGGAGGAGTGAAGCACCTTCTAAATTACTGCAATTATCTGGAAGAAAATATAAGGTAGGATGCTCCAACACACACCATCTCCCCTCCCTGCACACTGTCAACAAGGCTGGAGACACAGAACACAGAGGGCACTGACTGATGAGAACTCTGCAGCTTCTCCAGAAGAGCAAAGCAAGTACTAATAAAAACACACTGGTGTGATTAATGTTTGGATGCTTAGAGTCACCTGCAAAGCCATAACCACCTTCTGTCAAGTAGAAACTCGCTAAGGGTGCACAGTGGTGCATGAGATTCAGAGCTAACAATGATCCACCTGGACAGAAATCCTCTTGAGTCACTGCCTTAACATATGGATGGCCAATTAAAGCAACTTTTGTTAAAAAAAGTCACTGACTCACCCACATTTCATAAAAGCAACAGGAAGGAACTGGAAAGTTTGAGAGGAAGGAGTCATTGCTTGGCTGGTCTTGTTGGAAAAAGGAAGCATTTTAAGCTAGTATCCCAGGCATCTACTGAGTGGAAACCAACCTATATCTGATGAAAGACACATTTTCTCTCTCTACCCCTTCTCCTCACCCCCAAGAACAGCAAACAAGACAAAGCTATAGAGCAAAAAAAACAGATGAGCCAAGAAATCCTGTTCCAGCGCTTGCCTCCGGTTCTGCTGACCGCTGCGTCTTTCACCGATAGCCATTGACTTTTCCCTAGGCCCACGATAATATTCTGTTAAACATAATCAAATTGTCTTAACCAATTCCTGCAAACGGAGTAAAACAGCTTAAAACACCCGACACTAAAGTACTGACGCATGCAGACCAGAAATTAACCTTTTTTTTCCTTGAGGTTATAAGCTTTTAGTCCTGCACAAGTAATTTGCATTGTTCTGTTTTGCTACAAATAAACTGTCCAGCTTTTTTTTTTTTTTGCTACTGTTTATTGCACCTTATGTCATTATTTTTTCTCCCTAACCCCAGCTAGGAAAGGGGGGAAAAAAGCACCCATGAAATTGTATTGCACTCTTCCCTGTACCAGCACAAAATGAGAGGATTGTGATTGAGGACTCCACCAGCAGAGGAATTGCCATGGAGTAACAAATCAGGGATACGCTCACTTTCCTAAAAGCCCTCCCCACATCTCCGCTTGCAGGATGCATTGTTTAACGTTCCCAGCTGGAACAGCAGCGGTTTGTAATTAAACACATCTGCCAAAAAACTGGAAGTGGCAGTAACTACAAAGCCATATTTTGTACAGAAATTTAAACCACTACCGAGGTTTTTGTACAGCCAAACCAGATCCTTGCTTTTTACTCTCTCAAAAAATATGTTGTGTCTTTCATTTTATTACAGCTTGTATGAAGCCTTTCAACTCTCAAGAAGGTTTCTAAATTTAATATAAATTAAGCCATTAAATGGAGCCCACTGAACACCACCAAAGGACAAACAGTCAGCAGCTGCAGACGAGCCCATCGGCGTCAGAAGCCGGGCACTGGCCACGAGAGCCACCAAAGCTGCAGAATAGAAATCAGCCTGGGCTCGAACTCCTGGCTCAGGAAGCTCCTGCACCGCAGGGACTTGGCACAGCACCTCAGGGAAGCGACACTATTAGACTGCCCTCTTCTCATGGTGTTATTGCTTGGTTTATGGCTTGGCTGTTGCTTTCCCATTTAGGGATGGGTTTATACACTGCCACCAGCCAAGGAGAAAGTGGGGGGAGAATAAGGGAAGGGAAGACAAATGGTTGTGGGGGTCAATAAAAAGAAAGATGGCAAGAGTCAAAAATGATGATCAGGGAAGCAGAGAGGGACACCAGACACTACCCAAGAGCACCCATCACTCCTCAAAGGCGTCAAAGGAGTCAGAGGACTTCACAGCGTGAGAAGCATTGGGAATAGAAATGATCCACGAATTTGTCTCTTATTCCCTCCTTCTGGTGCTGTTAACAGCCAGCTGGGCCAAGGCCAGGTGAAGGGCTTGTCACTTAGGGCCTCAGAGAAGGGTTAGACTAATAAAAAGTTGATGGGAGCAGAACAAACAAAACCTCATGATCACAGAATGGTTTGGGTTGGAAGG
>NW_010329574.1:0-3466 GCF_000700745.2 Antrostomus carolinensis
AGAAGGATGGAAAAGTGAGGGGAAGGGGGAGTCCCAGCTGGGGGGCAGGAGGGAGGAAGTCTGAGGGGAAAAGGGGGTCCCTCCTGGGGGGCAGAAAGACAGAAACATAAGGGGAAAGGGGGTCCCAGCTGAGGGGCAGAGGGGTGGAAGTGTGAGGGGAAGGGGGGTCCCACTGGGGAGAGGGTCCCCACTCCTGTCTGCAGGGGTGCAGGGGTGTCCTGCCTTTCCCCACACAGACAGCCAGGGCACAGCCGTGCTGCCCCCAGCCTGGGTTCGGTCACTCCTGCTTTGAGGAGTGATGCTGTCAGCGGGGCCATGATGCCAAACACCTCCCTGGGCCAGGCTTTCCATCCTGTCCCACCCATGGGTGCCCAAGGGTCCAACCTGCTCCCAACGAGCCGGCTGCTGCAGGGACATAGTGCTGAGGGACATGGGTTAGTCAGGGACTTGGCAGTGTTGGGTTCATGATTGGACTTGATCATCTTAAAGGGCTTTTCCAATGGAGGCCATGCTGGGATTCTGCGACTCCTCGTTTCCCTGCGTTGCATTCACACCCTCTGCTTTTGATTCCTTCAGGTGCATCACCTGGGGCTGGTGTGGGGACTGAGATGCCAGCACAGCTCTCTGCGTGGTTTTGGAGAGGAAGGACCAGTTCCCACAGGCCAACATGGTGAGTACCCCCTCCCTCAGCATCCCTGCAGCGCCCACCACACAAAAACCTGCCCCACAGTCAAAGTCTTTGTGAGACACCATTGTAGCACCAGTAATAACAGGAGTGTTTCCCCAGTGAAACCTTGTCCCCTGTGTCACCTCCCTGAGGAGCAGCAGTGGCTTTGCATCTCCTTTTCAATTTATTTTTATAAGGAGGGAGAGAGGGAGAGTCACATCCTAATCTGGCAAAATGTCAGGGAGTGATTCAGAGAAGAGGCGAGCGGCAGAGAGAGGCAGCCCACACAGGAGAGTTGTTTCTGATTTCCAAATGTCAGCATGTCCTTTAATTAAATGCTGATTAACAGGGGACGTGCTCCCTTGCGCTGGAACTGGGGCTGCTGCTGGTAACATCGCGCTCCGCGGAGAGCCCCGGTGATGCCACCAGCCTGCTCCCACCCATGGGACAAGCTGCCTGCTGCCAGAGCTGGCCCTGCCTGAGCAAGGCAGCTTCACCCCGTGCTTTGCACCACGCTAAGGGCACCAAAAGGTGCTGGTTCAGCTGCTGCACAGCTCAGTCGTGGCAGGCAAGTTGTGGCCAGGACCCCACTGTCTTGTCTAGCCTCTGAGCTGGCACTGCGCCTGTGATTTTTCCAAGTGGAAGCTGCATTGGATCTAGATTAGTGAAACAGGATGCAAACCCTAATGTGGATGCTTTTACTTTAGTCTGAGCAGCTCTTTTCTTCCTCAGCTTCTGTCTGTTCTCTGTACACTCAAGCTAGGCTGCAAAAACGCTATTGCATTTGGGATCTCTGAAAACAACTTACAGTACCTAAAAATGTCCCTAAGCATTATCGGTTACAATGCTTCTCTTTGTCCTCTCAAGCATGCCTTGGCTTTGAAGTCAGTGGGAGGTTTATCCTTGAGGCTCGGAGGGTTGGGCTGTGCCCTGGGCTGTGTCAGCCCTGGGGGGGGTGGCAAACTCTCTCTGACCCTGGAAGTGGAGAACAGCCCGGCACAGAGATAGCCAGACTGGGAGGTGGCCAGCTGCCTCTGCCGGATGCTGTCCCCAAGGACCGGGGCCAATTCTCTCCCATGGTGCAGGGAGGTGGCACATGGGATGGAGCAGGTAAGTCCAGCACCGTGCCTCACTGTGTGTGGAGCTTTACACAGGATCTTGCCATGTACAGACCCTCCTGGTGAACTTCACTTTGTGCCCTGGGATGAGTGGTTGCCCAAGCCGAGCTCTGCTGTGGCCTTTGGAATGGTTTGGGTTGGCCCAGCTGCAGCTTTTGTTCTGGGCATTATAGGTTTGGGGCAGCCCCACTCCAGGATCAGCAGGTTTATTGAGACAAAAGAGGTAGGTTCTGCTCTGCACTGTGTGCATCTGACTGGCTGTAAAAGCGTTCCCGAGTGTACAAAAGCTCTCTAGACTGCACTGAAACTTTTACCTGGGGCAGCCTCCTTCACACTGCGTGCATGGAGCCACTCACACAAGCAAAGCCTGCCAAGGAGGTTACAGGGCTGAAGTCACATGCCAGACAAAGCTAAAGCTGAAGAAATACTCTATAATTAAAATCATGCTTCTCAGTGCCAGAGCTGAGAGAAAAAAGCTTTTCACACTTATCCTCCCATCTCCACAGCCACGATTGCTCTGCATGACCCTCCCAGAGCCTGCAGAAAGTCTTTCCTCCCTTTGTGTGTCACCTCCCAGCAGTCGGTGGGGACACAGACAGTGGCTCTGGGTGCCACGTTTCCCTGTGCCCCATGCAATGTGCAGCTCGCAGCAACAAGTGTTTGCTCTCCAGACTCCCACAGCGACGCTGCCTATTCCCAAGCGCCACCTGATGGCATCATCTCCAGAAAGGGTTTGTTAGACAATATTTATACTGGCACAGCCACAGGAATCACCTCCGGCACCAGGGAGACTGGAAAAGGGAAATAAGGCCACTGGCTGTGAACAGCCCTGGTCTCAGCACCCTGTCCTGTGCCCCAGCATGGGGCAGACCGAAGCTGAGATCAGCGAATGCACACGTTGGCTCCTCTCTTTCTTCTCAAGACCACAAAAGTTCTTCCAGGAGCCAGGCAGGCAGATCCTGCTAGCCCTGGTTGGGACAGCCCCACAACTCCCCCCCCCTCTTTTAATTCTCCTTGACATGCCTGAGAAAACAGCTCTGTGTTTATAAATGTGAGACCAAATTACACAGAAATCCCGAGGGCAGCAAGCCCGGAACACTTCCCACACAGCAATGGGAGAGAAGTCACTTTCTTCTACCGCCAGACAAGGGATTTTGCCACACCACTGTCATCTCCACCTCCCTCTGCCTCCCCAGACAGGTGCCACCAGACATTCATCGGGGACCCTTCGGCTGCTGTAGCCAAGCAGCAGGTCAGACACCCTCCCAGGCAAAAGGAGAGAGTCTCCCCCAACAAAGCAAGCAACAGCCCTGGCTTGTACAACCAGCAATAGAGCATCATCCTTCAGCCAGGCCTCTCTTCCTCCCCTCTCCCCAAACTAGTGCCTGTTCAGGGCAGGGACCTTGGGTGAGATGAACACAGTGCTGGCTCAGGGTCCTCCTTGAGCGTAAAAGCCCTGGGAGGGGTGAGCCGAGTTCTGCCCATGTCCCTGTTTCACTAACCTTCCCCCCCTTCGCTTCCTCCCTCCCTTGGGAGCATCAGGTGAAAGGCACCCGTTTGGGTGAGCCCCTCATTGCACCCCAAGTGCCCACATGCTGAGCAGGGCAGTGCCTGGCTCCCCAAGGATGGTTCTTACCAGCCGGGATCCCTGCTCAGCGTCTGGCACAAGCCAACCTGCCAG
>NW_010329574.1:3491-4738 GCF_000700745.2 Antrostomus carolinensis
CCGGGGGCCCCCCCCGCTCTCCCCTGCCGCTCTCCCCGGCTCTGGCTTATCCTCCGCTCCCGACTTCGGCACACGTGGGAACACTAAGACACCCAACATTAAGGCACCCAGATGGAGAGACTGCAGCAAAGTGTTTTGTGCTGGGAGGGAGGGATGGGGAGAGGACGCAGGGGGAGGGGAGGTGGTGGTTGGTGGGAAGGGGGGATGAATCATTTCGAGGGAGCCAGATTTCCATATTCCCCCTGCTGGAAAATTAAAGTCTGCTCTGAGTTTGCATCCCAAATGTGATTGCTTTCGGATCCCTGCCTTGGAAAGCACGTACCTCTCTCAGCAGCCAGCCCTGCCAGGATCAGTGTCCATGCTGTCTACCTGTCAGCAGGCTCTTCCTTCTGTTCCCGCTGAGCATCATATTTTCTTTGAACACCGAGGTAGTTAAAAGCTGCAACTTAAGGACTCGAGGGGGGGTGGAGGTGGACGGACTCACTGAGCGTGAAAAGCAGCTATTGGCTCTGCCTCTCCGGCTGCTCTGCCACTGGGCTGGGCTGAACATGTGTCATCCTTCCCCTCGGTTCCCCTGATTTCCCCATCACTGTCCTTCCCGGCTCGGTGCTGGGCAGGCAGGGGAAGGAGGCGAGTTATTGCTGGGTTATGAACCCTCCCGGGGGCAGCACGCATCGCACCTGCCCCCTCACGGGGCTGCTCGGGCAGATGCAAACGCTGCTCGAGACGCCCCGCTCCCTCCCCGTGCCGCGCGGCATATGGTGCCTGATTTTTAATTTCCTTGGGACGAGGGTTCGTATGGCGACTGGCAGGTTTCTCCTTGCGCTTTAGCAGGCCTTTGATTAACCCCCGGTAGATCTTTACGTGCCAACTGTCCGTATGGGCTGAACAAAGCACTTCCCGATTCCACCACCGCGCCCTACTTCCTCCTCATTAATGGGGAGCTCTTCGTTTGAGCCCCAGCCAGGACAAGCGAGATCAGCGTCCTGCCTTTAAAGTTGCCTCTCCCCACCTTATGGCAGGTGAGAGCTGTTGCTGGGAAGTGGCGCCCGGCTACAATCCTCTTCCCAACCCTGCCTACCTGTTACATGTCAGCCCCGTGCAGGACTGATCTTGCCAAGTGAAATACCTGAATGTTTAAATCAGTAGCGAGGCAAGAGTCCAGAGCTGCTCACTCAGGCTCTCTGCAAACACAGGTGGAGTCGCTGAGTTACACTCAGGACCTGCTGGGAATGCTTCCTCTGCGA
>NW_010329574.1:4857-5151 GCF_000700745.2 Antrostomus carolinensis
GGTTCATAATAACATGAGAAATGAGTCCACCCCTTTGACAAATCCCTGGGTGATTACAAGAAGCTGTGCTACGTCTTTTGAGTAACAAACACCACAGAGTGGGCTTGCAGATCAGCCGCAGGTTTGTTCACTCTTCTGCATTAATTACTGATTCCTCACGGGAACAGCTTTCACTCTGCAGACTGTGCAAACTGAGTCCGGGCCGGGGATGGTGTGTTTGAGCACAAACAGGCAATGAGCAGCTTGCTTGTCTCTTCTGCTGAAAGGTTTCTAATATGTGCAGCGTTGGCTGTG
>NW_010329574.1:5178-9566 GCF_000700745.2 Antrostomus carolinensis
TAAAGCAAGGCCCTGCTGCTTCTGCATGTGGTCCTCAGTGCAGAGGCAGCACGGAGAGCAGGGAGCCCCTCGCCTGGTGGGTTGTGGTTGATGAATGATTGTGGAGAAGCAGCTGTTGCCTTGTTTGAGGATATTTGTGCGCTTCCCACCTCTAATCCAGCTCTGCCGTCTCACTGCAGCATCGCCATGGCGCTCTGGTCCTCTCGCTGGCATTAGAAGGAAAAATCACATTGTGTTTTGCACATGAGGAGCATGGCAAATGGATTTGCCATCTTCGTGGACTTTGGTTTTTTAACAAAAGGCAAAAACTACTAAAAATGTAACCACTTTACGCTGCTGCTGTTGCAAAACAAAGCTGAGTCTCACTCATGCCCAGCAAACACTCAACCATTCACCTTTGTTCAGGCAGAGAGAGGATCGTTAAGACAGCAGATGCCATCAGGGAAATCCTTCTGTTTGTTTTGTTTGTCAGTAGACCCCGAGGTTGCGAGAGCATCCCATTAGCTGTGTGGGAACTAAGACCTTTGATATTTGTTTGATGCACAGGATGAAGATTTTGGCAGCACCTCTGGACCTGGGACACTGCTTCCTGGAGTTGAAGACCTTGGTGCCTTGGCTAGAGGCAAACCTCCAAGAACAGGTAAACTGACAAATACGCATTTCTGATGCCGCTCAGATCACGTTAACACAACACTTGGATGAGCAGTCGGGTGAGTTCTTGCAAAATTGCAGTGTAGTGCAAGAAATGTGACAGTCACGCGATCGGTAACGCAGTCAGGCTGTGCCTGCTGCTGGACAGCCACAATTGAGCAGTGCATCCCTCGCTGTGCTTGTAAAAGAGTGGTTATATCCTCTAAAAGACACACATTGAGTTGGACTTCTATAGCACTCGCTGAGCTTCACAGAGGGCAGAAATGAGGGACAGTTTGTCCATCCTTGGAGATATTTCAGAGAGCTATGCTGCCCTAAACCACAGTGCTCTTCCAAAGGCTCAGCCGGTTCCTGCAGCAGCGTGTGAGAGGAAGTTTTTAAGTGTTTTTCCAAAATCCACCCGCTAGCGGGCAGCAGGACCAGAGCCTGTTTACAGGAGAAATGAGATGTCACCTGAGAATTGCAGGACGGGGATCATTTGTCTTAAAAATACCCCATTTAATGTCAAGTGTAACAGTTGCAGCCCAGAAGAAAACTGCAGATGTTTCATCCTGACCCTGTGCAATAACCAGCCAAAACCTAACGGGAAGTTGTGGATGCCCCCTCCCTGGAAGTGTTGAAGGCCAGGCTGGATGAGGCTTTGAGCAACCTGGTCTAGTGGAAGGTGTCCCTGCTGATGGCAGGGGGGTTGGAACTGGATGAGCTTTAAGGTCCCTTCCAACCCAAACCATTCTATGATTCTATAAATCTGTGGGCAAGCTGATGGTTTTTTCCTGGAGCACTGAAGCCCAGGCAGCTCCCACAGTGGAGCAGAAGTGACTTGCCTGGTGTTTCAGATGACATTGGTGGCAGAACTGGGATGGGGACCCATACAGGGGTGTGATCCTCCCTCCCTGCAGCATTTCCCACAGGCCAGGGAAGATTGCACGGTGAAGCTCTAAATGTCGCAAGGTGCCCGGCAGTTACCGCCATGTGCTTGAGGCTTTTCCACTCCTTCCCCACCCCACCTGCCTGCACAGGAGGATTTTGAAGGGGAACCAGGAGTGGTGATGCTGTCCCCTGGCAGAACGGGTTCTGCAGCTCATCACCCCAGGCTGAGCTTTTGCAAGCCCGTGTGTGTCTGTGTGTGTGCACATGTGGGCTGGGAGGACGGTGTTTTAACAGACCGTGGGCTGCTTTAACTCCTCCTCAGCCCTGCAGCAGCAGGGCAGCCCTGGAGAAGTCTGTGCCTGTCCTATGGGATGCACTAGTGCTGGTCCCTGTGTGGTGGGAAGCCTGGGCTCTGCTGCCAGCTCCCTGGAATGTGGGCGCATCGCTGGCAAGGTGCTCTGTGCTGCCGGCAGCACTCAGGCAGGGTGAGGGTTGGGGTTAGGGTCAGGTACTGGGTACCCCAGTTCACCTGGGTGAAGGCAGTGAAGCGAGCAGAGAGGGTGACATGGTCTTGTTTCTATCTCAGCTGGGTTGCACGGGTGCAGCCTGGCATTTCCCATCCTCTCAGTTCTCCAGAGGACCACGAGGTGGAAGCATTTTCCAAAAACTCCTGCGATGCCCTGGGAGCTCGGGGGCAGCCTGCCTCTGACTGGAGCAGGGGTACAGGACAGCCAAGGAGCTGAGGGGTGGCTGTGTCGTGGAGAAAAGAGCTGAAAAGGGACAAAATAGGGGCATAAGTCACAAGGGTAAAAGCTCCTTCTCCAGGAAAAGGCTCCTGCAACTATCTTTGATGTCAGCTACCCACTACCCAGGGGCAAATGTCTTGTATTCTGCACCTCAGAGGCAGAAATGCGGGAGCACACACTGTACAGGGGCCATGCACCATGCTCTGGACCCCCCATACTTGCTCCATGCAGGTGGCCTGCCCAGTAGCCATTTATGTGTAACTTCTGGACCCCAGATGCTGAGCCCAGACATCCTGGAGAGATGACCAGGTTCCTCTTTTTCCTCCTCTAAACAGAACTCCTGGACACTTGCATTTGCAGCAGCTCTGTGTAGCCCACTCCCCTGACACAGGAGGGCCAGTATAGATATCCCGATGTCCATCTATCTGCTTCCCCACACACCATGTCCTGCTGCTCAGAGCCAGCAAGTCCAACCAGCAGCCCTGGGGCTACGAGCCTGGCAGGACCTGCCTCTGCCTGCTTGGGAGGACCATTGCTTCCTTGAGGGCTTGGCAGTGGCCAGGTAACACAGCCAGGAGCAGGGTTTGCCACTTGGCACGGCGTCACGCTCAGCCCTTGTTCATCATGCTTGCCACGGGCTCGGGGTGCTGAGTCACGGCCGATCAGCTGTGCCTTATCGAGCCTGGGGAGCAGGCAGCTGCTCCGTCCCACTCAGCCCTCCTGGCCGGGCAGGAATCACTGGCACGTTGCTGAACACCAGGCACCAGCCTGCTGGGAGGTTGTCTCAGCTCATGGGAGATGCTGGTTGGTGCTTTCCCAACCAAGAGAGCTCGGCTGCTGTCAGCCAGGGTCCAGCACAAAGCAGGGTGGGGACACAGTCACAGAATCACAGAGTTTGGAAGGGACCTCAGATCATCCAGTCCAACCCTCCTGCTAAAGCAGGTTCACCTAGAGCAGGTTGCACAGTAAAGCATCCAGGTGGGTTTTGAGCATCTCCAGAGAAGGAGACTCCACACCCTCTCTGGGCAGCCTGTCCCAGGGCTCCGGCACCTTCACAGTAAAGAAGTTTTTCCTCAAGTTTGTGTGGAACTTTTGGTGTTCCAGTTTTAGCCCATTGCCCCTCATCCTGTCATTGGGTACTACTGAAAAGAGTCCCTGTAAATGTCAATCCTTCTGGCCATCAGCCTATCCAGCAGCACTCTGCTCTCCTGCAAAACCTCAGTGCCTGTGCTGAAAGCACACGTTTCCCTGGAATACTTTATAAGTGGGGCACTGAGGGTAAAGGACTGAGCAGCAGTGAAATGACACCGAGATTCACCTCTGTCATGGAGGGCTCCTGTTTGCTGCTCTGCTCCACCACACAATCCCATCAACTTTGGGCAAGTCCCTTCACCTCTTCTCCACTTGTGACACTGGAGTTGGATATTTCCTTGTGAGCTGCAGGTGTGGAGGGGTTAAATATGGTAAAAACCACAGAGGTGATCATATATACAGCCAGCTAAATGGGTACTGAACTCCTTTGACAGATAATCCCACAGTCAGGAGGTGCTTGGCTTCCAGATGTTTGAGAGGGGGATTACAAACAGCACCAGCTTCCAGGCAGGACCCACATTCTTTGGCTGCCCCTGCTCCACCCCTGGCTCCAGAGCAGAGAAGTAGCTTGGTCCAGCATCCTTCTATGTGACTGAATAAATTTGCAAAGTCCAGCTTGGTATGCAAAAATGCCTTGACATTTAGCCTTCCCTTGTGTTTGTTTAATAAGTAAACAGCTAAAAATAAGTTGGTTATACCCAAGGGGCTTTTGAGTAGCTGTAAACCAAGAAAGTGAAGGCTGTATGCTGGGTAACAGAACGGGTATTTTCCTCTCACTCTCAGTTCTACATCAGAGTAGTTTTATGGACTATATTTATTCCTGACTTGAATCAGCATGAGCACAAGGAGAATCAGCCTCAGCATCAGCAAATGCAGACCTCTTCTGTGGTGCTAATTGATTTAATCTGTAAAACAACAAGAGAGTGGATTTATCCAGAACAATCCTGCCTTAAACCTGTATTGCACTTTTTTTTCCCTCGGAAGTGCCTTACACAGTCCAATGTGGTGGCATCAGTGGCTGCTCTGCAG
>NW_010329574.1:9606-10359 GCF_000700745.2 Antrostomus carolinensis
GCGCTGGATCTCTCCAAGGCACGGCACAGGGGAGGGGAGAGCAAAGCACAGCACTGGGGTTTCTCTGATTTCTGAATCCTGAGGGTTTTTCTGGCAGTGTGACCTTCCAGGGTCACGCATGTACCATCCCATCCATCACTTCCAGCCCACTCCATCTAGCAGAGGAGATGTGAGGCCCTTCAAAGTCTTGCTATGAGGCCTCTTGGATCCTGCTGGAGCCCAGGAGAGGCGGTCTCTTTGCCTCTATTGCAGGGCTTTAAATGAGCAAGTGCAGCCTCCAGTCCTAGGACATCCTGCTCTAGTTCTGAGCAGCTAAACTGTATGAAACACCATGACTGGATGAGCCTCCAGAGTCCTTTTTCTGAGCTTCAGATTTGGAAAGGCTTCTAGTCAAGTTATTTGGTACACAGGGATGGTAATGCAGTGGAATGACTTCATGCTTTACCCCTTTAGCTAGAAATTACTGCAAAGACAGTGTTTCCCCACTGCCACAGGCAGAGTATCAGCAGTCCTGGGAGCCCTTTGGTGATGCTGTGGGTGGGATGCTGAGGTGAGGAGCCCTGGCTCCCAAGTGTGCTGTGCAGGGATTTCAATGTGCTGTGGAAGCTCAATGCTCAGGAAACTGGATCAGCTGAGAGCAGGATCAGGCTGAGACCCGTGGAGCATGCTGGGCTGCAGCCACTGCACCCACAGAGCACTCAGCATCTGTCAGAAGGAATCTTGAGCATCTTCCAGGCAGAAGAAGTCAGCAGG
>NW_010329574.1:10371-18822 GCF_000700745.2 Antrostomus carolinensis
GGAAGATGATTTCAGGCTGTGTTTATAGCAGGTGTGCAGTGTGTGAGCAGAAGAGGAGACTCAACATGCCATTAGAGCACTTAATTGGCTGGGGAATTACAGTGCTAATGAAATAATAGGTGCATTCAGCTAGGAAGAGGCTTGTGCTGTAGATTCTCCCCAGAGACTGCCTTGCCAGGAGCTGCCTGACACCAGCCCGCTGGTGGTTTTCTCCTGGGCAGATCCCTCAGCCCCAGTTAAAGCAAGTCCTGAATCCCTTCCCAGTTTGGGGGAGGTAGTCCATATTGGCTGGGGAATTACAGTGCTAATGAAATAATAGGTGCATTCAGCTAGGAAGAGGCTTGTGCTGTAGATTCTCCCCAGAGACTGCCTTGCCAGGAGCTGCCTGACACCAGCCCGCTGGTGGTTTTCTCCTGGGCAGATCCCTCAGCCCCAGTTAAAGCAAGTCCTGAATCCCTTCCCAGTTTGGGGGAGGTAGTCCATCTCCCCTCCCCTGCACAGCCTGGAGCAGGACATGTGCTGTGTGCTATCCCTGGGATGCCTGGGCTTTCCCTGGGGTGCTGGCTGTCCTGCAAGGCTTTACCACCAAGTCTCACCTCCAGGAATTTCTCTCTGCCCATCATAACCTTTGCTGCCGATGCACGTGTGTTTGCTGGCTGGGAAGGAGGGGGCAAGGTCCTTGTCTGCCCTGCCTGCACCAGCCAGTTTTGTTTTCGCCCAGGGGAGAAGCAGCACAGAGCAGAGTGCAAATGTTTATTGTGGAGGCAGGAGACCTGAGCAGTGTTGTATTCAAGAGCAGGTTTCCATGGTGGGACGAAGACATGAGCTGACACTGAGGTGCAGGGAGCCACAGGAGCTGACACTGAGGTGCAGGGACCCACAGGAGCTGACACAGCCCCTCGGGGCCACAAGGACGTGGGAGACCAGCGCTCCTGAGGTGCCACCAGTGCCTTGTCACTGCCCACGCTGTGATTTACACCCTGTGCCCACGGTGTTTGAGGCTGCCCTCCCAGCAGCCCCCAGCCCCCAACTGGGAGTCTCTGGGGGATGTTGTCGCTGCAGCACCCTGCCCTGGCAGCTCCCCCTCTGATCACAGGAGCCATCATCCTCCTGCCTTGCCTAAGAGGGAAGGACTTGCTCACAGCAAGTAGCAGCTGTGTATGAGATTTTCCTCTTTTCAGCTAACTCACCATCTGCTCCAATTCCCTAATTCTAGCAGCAGAGGTGGGGGATGTCAGACTGGTTAGCGGGCGGTGTGGGGTGAACATCAGCTCCAGCGGCCTCGATAGACCCGTGTGGGCTGGAACAGCTCCCAGACACCACGAGCTCGGCTGGCACAAGCACTGGCATATGTGTGAAGGTGGGACTGTGCCCACTCCCCTCCTAGCTAAGCCAAGCATCTTTCTTGGGCATATCCCTACCACTCCTGCCCTCTCAGGGATGCTTTGCTCTGTGCCCCACCGTGGGCATGCCCAGCACCACAGTTTAAGCCTTTTCTTCACTCTCTTTTTTGGAAATGTTCTCACATTTATCATCTCTCCAATGCCTGTTGAAGTTTCTGCCTGCATCAATGTTTTGGGAAGTCAAAGCTGGGTTAGATTCCTCATTTGGGCTGAAAATAGCTAACAGACTGTGAGGCAAGCAGCAAATCCTGGCTTAGCATCCTGAGGCTGTCATAGTCAGCAGTAAGGGAGTCCCTTTCTGGTGCCACCCAAGCTGTTCTTGCTGAATAGTGCCAGCCTGCTGCCGTGGCTCCTCCCTTTCCATCCATCCATCCCTGTGGATAGAAGAGTCTTTATTATTTTCCAGACAGACCTCCTGCACTACCTAGGCCAAATGATTGCATCCTGCTAACAGGGGTCTTACGGGTTTGGGCTGGAAAACCCCGTCTGATGCTCTGGGTATTTCTCATACAGCTGGTCTTGGTCCAAGTAGGGACTCCCACTTTCTGTGGGCTGGAAAGCACCAGACACTTTGCTGGTGTTTCTGGTGTACGCCGGTGAAGAGAAGCATCTGATCTGTTAGGTTTGCCCAGCCACATTCCCCTACAGTACTTTAACCCCAGTGCTCCTTGCTCCCAAGAGGAAGCAGAGATTTAAGCCCTTACTCACCTCTTCCCAGAAGAGAGGACTGACTGTTCAGCCTACAGCTCACCTCGTGAACTGCCTTGGAAAGGGGAAGCTTGTCAGTGAGTCAGTGGGAGAAAGATGGATTGTTCTCTGAAAAAAATTACTTATCTCCTCCCCGCACTTGCTTCACACAGGGTGATGAGGGACAAGGTCCACTCACAGGAGCAAACTCCTTCAGGGATGGTGTTGGGTTACTTTTGAACTGCAGCACTGGTGCCTGGGCTCCTCTCTGCAGAGCTGAGATGCTTTCACTCCTGTGAAGCAACTGTTAAACCCCCCTGGAAACCTTCGAGCAGAGCAGTCTTGCTCAGTTTCTCCAGGTCCCATGGCTGGGTGAAGATCAGTGTTGTTAGGAGGTGTCAGCCCTGGTTCTGTGTGCCAGCCTGACCTTTGCATTGAGGATTCCTCTCTCTGCTGGGTAACAGGGAGGAGGGTGCACACAGACTTAAGTGAAAAGCCAGAACCAAAGGCCAGACTCACCTTCCAGTGACACCACTGGCAGGGCAATGGATGCTTTTGTTCCAGAGCTACATGCTGGGGGAGAAGTTCTGGTATCTGTTGTACTCTCTGCATTTTTCTGGCTTTGCCCATCATGCTGCTGGAGCTTTGCACACTCACAGTAGGATCGTGGAGGAAATACTTTGTGCATATTTTTTACTTTTTCTCTAATTTGGTAGCTCCTGGTTGCTAAGTGCATGAATCTCTGGCATGGATTGGTGGATCTGTTGTTATGGTGATGCTCCATGGGCAAAATTAAGAAGAGATGCTGCTGGATTCACCTGATGGTTGCTACAGTCAGCCATGCTTTGGCCAACTGTACTTTGTGGATGGTGACTTTATTTTGGGTCACGCAGGATCTGGCATGTTGACTTACACAGTGGTTTACCCCTCAGGGTAACCTCAGTTAGTTTCAGCGTGGTTGGTGTTCACAGGGTAGCAGTTCTTGTGTGGGACAGGAGCAGAGTGCAGTTCATATGGGCTCAGTTATGAATGTTGGTGGAGATTTGCAGTAAGATCTTGAGGGACTCCCTCAGCTCTGGGAACAAGCACTAGTGTGCCTTAAGGGTAACTGAACTTGTCTCCATTTCTCCTGCTCCTCGGTTCACCTGCCTGTAAAATGGGAATAAGAATATTCTTTTTGTCTTGCCTGTTTACATTTTTGGAGTCAGTGGAGTTGCAGGTCCCCACCAGAGATGTAACCTGAGGGGCTGTTGTTAAATAAGGGTGATCTACAGCCATTGCTCTCCCTGTTAGCACCACGCACAGCCACAGGCACACGCTGAGCCTTGTGATGCAGCAGCAGCCACCCTCCCAATGACAGCAGCGAGTGCATTTGGCCTCTCCAGCACTCGGTGTGAGCAGATCCTGACGTGCCAGGCTGGGCAGTTAAGCACGGGGCCCATTTCCCAGTTTTTCTTGACTTAGCAGCCAGCCTTTAAACTAAAGCACTCTGATTGTTACTGAAATGCAGCGCTGGTCTCTGGGCAATGATTTCCACATGCCTGCCTGTGCACAAGGGAGAACTGTCCACAGGCAGGGGAGGCATTGAACACATTTTCTTTCCATGACTCAGTGCCTGCGTTACTATTGAATGTCAGGGCAGTGGGGAAGGGAACTGCTGCCTGGATGCAGTGACTGTAAAATATTCCCTGCAGAATATTCCCTCCACACAGCCGCTTGCCTTGCAGCAGCACACATGCATGTCCATGCCAGTTGAGCAGTGGAGAAAAACGTGCCTGTGAGCTGCTGGGGTTCTGGAGGGATCTGCAACTCCAACACTGCTCTGTGCTGCAGGGGAAGGAGGCTGGAGGAGCTGCAGGAAGAAAACAGGTGAATCCCCCCTGGAGCTGACCTGCGTTTCCTCGAGAAGTCAAGCACATTCATGTTGCTGCCATTTCTCTAACGCTCCAGTCTAAGCTGTCAGGTTTAATACACTTCCTGTATTTACTGGGAATGCCAGGACTCTTATGTGCAAGCACTGGGTCACAGATCGGCTCTCTGGACCTCTCTCTAGGGAGACAGTGATGCCTACTGGGTAGAGCACTGTTCAGTGGCCATAACTTTCTTAACTGGCTCTTACTGGGCCTGTCTGTGCGTTTTGACATCTTTGATCCTTTTGTCTTGCTGCTAAGCATATCCAAGTGACTCCCACTTAGACTTTGACTTCAGCCCCCACAGTGTGGAGGCCACGTAGGTGAGCTCCTGCCTCTCTGCAGGGCACATGCAGTGGGACAGGCGGGCAGGGCTGGCCCCCACTCTGGGGATGGGTATTAAATGAAGACTAGCAGCTTACAGCAAAAAATTATGTGTTCTTACACCAAAGGATGCTTGGCGTGGCTGTAACAGAGGCTGCTCCCTTCCACTTCTATGCATTTGGAGACTGCTATCACCTCTGCTCAGCTTTTCACCCTCGAGGTGAAACAGCCTGAACTGTCTTGGTCCCCTCCTAAGGCAGCTCTGCCAGCCCTCCGGCTGTCCCCACCACCGCCCTGGACACTCTCCCTCCTCTCTCCCAAAGCTGGCGCCTGGGGCTGGATGCAGAGTCCCCGTCAGGGCCTCACCATGCGAGGGAGAAACTGGAGGATTTAGTGTGTCTGGCCAGGAGCCATGCAGGGAGCACGCCTGGGGCAGGGCACAGTTCTACAGGACAGCACTGCCTGGGCTCTAGCTCCATGTCAGTCCATGCAGCACTCCCGTAGCCCCGTCCTCAGACAGGTTTGCACAGGGACAAGGGGTGCACAGCGGAGTCTCACACCCTGAGCTTGCCCTTGCCTTGGCCGTGGGGCTGGGACTGCTCTCCCCACCACCCTGAGGCTGTGCTGAGCCCTCAGCATCCCGCTGCCCCTCGCTCACATCTCTGCAGTGGTGTTCACTGACAAGGAAGGTTCTGGAGAGGAGCAGCCCTAGCAAACCCCTTGGGTCTGTGATTAAAATGCTGCTGAGGATGCTGCTGCCTTTCCTGCTGCTCCTGAAAATCACTCCAGCCTGCATGCTGCTTGCAGCCTGTGGAAGCGAGCTAACACTTCACCCTGGCTTAGCAAAGGAGCCCAGCTCGGCGGCTGGGGCTGGTGCTGTTGAGGAGGGATGGGGAGGGTGCATCATCTCTTGGTGTACAGCAGAAACGGGATTGCTTCTACCTGGAGGAAGTCCTAGGACTGCACCAATGGCATGAACAGCTCAGAGCCATCATCCCAGGTTACACACATCACAGCCCTGCTCGGTGACAGGGTCCAGCCAGCCGTGTCCCTTTGTCCCGTGTCCCTCTCTGCTTGCTGCACCAGCCCTCTCTCCTTCACACCTCCCCCTTCTTTCCCCTCTTCAGCCAAATGCGCAGCTGGGCTGAGGTGCTGTTTGCAGGAAGGTGACAGCAGATGGGCCCAGGGTGAGGAAGCACAGCCTGTGTATCTTCAAAAGATGCAATTTATATCAAAAGGGAGAGCAGCTGTGGGCTGCCCAGCACTCCCCTGGCTGCACCAGGCAAGGGACACCCTAGGAATTGCATATTTGGAGGAAGAAGACAAGGATTTGCTGAGCAAAGTCTCCCCCAGCACGAGCTGAGGAGATCCCAAACACGGACTTACACAAAGTCTTGTAGCTTCCCAGCCAGACCCATTTTTAAATGAAATACTCCTAACTACAACGAGCCCATTTTCACACCTGATTTCCCCTGGAACTCCACAAGGCTATGTGATTTCACTGTGACAATACGAAAGGGAAAAAACAACCCCAGAACCCAAAGTAATTTCAGAAAAAAAAAACAAAAAACCTCACAAAAAGCAAGCACGCCTGCCTTTTGCTCAGCCATTCAGTTGGCATGTCTGAAAAACACCCTGCAGGCACTGCCTCGCAAATGCACTGCCCGGTATTGAGAGACATCCACTGCTGGTGCCAAGTTCAACACCAGCGACCTCAGCCCGTGCTGCCCTTCACAGAGCAGAGGTAAAGGGACAGTTTGGCTTTGGGCTATTATTGATGGAACAGACCCAGCTCCATTACACACTGTAGAGTCGCGTTAGTACCACGTCAGTCTGCCAGGGAGATGTACTGTGTTCTTGTCCCACACGCTGGTGATCACCCATCACACCCTAACGCAGATCCTCTCCCATCCACGCTTTGAACGTGCCTGTCTCGGACTCCCTGCTGGCTGCAGCAGCTGGGTGCTCTCCTTCTCCACATCCTCCTCCCAAAGCCACCCCTGTCAGGCATTGAGCCATCCCTTCCTGGCATGTTGATTACTGCAATTTATGTTTATGTGGAAAGTTACATACCAATAAGCAGCTTGTGTGACACAGCCACTGAGCTTGTGTCTCTGTCCGCTAATTGCTTGTAACATTCTTGCCCCTTGCACATCGCTCTTTCTCTTAGAGCTGGTTTCTCCATCCATCTCCAGTTTGGGGGCTACCTTTCCCTAAGTAGCCATAGTTTTTGCTGGGCATCTTGGGGGACTGGACTAGATGATCTTTCAAGGTCCCTTCCAATCCCTAACATTCTGTGATTCTGTGATCTCCTTTGCTTTCTGTTTTAAAATGGATTTACAGTGCCAGGTGCTCTCAGAGCTGTGGTATGGAGTGTGTGGCAGCAGTTGTTATGCCGAGGGTTGTGCTGTGCTGTGCTGTGCTGGGAACAGCACATAAGCATTCAAGACATCTCCCCTTTAAATAGAGGGGTGGGGTGGGGATGGGGATCAGAGCCATGCCCAGCCTGGCTGGACCACTGGGCTGTGGAAAATGTGCCAGTTTCTGCAGCCAGTGGCGTAAAGGGAGCGTGATGGCTATCGTCACACGGAGCTGCCGCTGACTTTGCAGCCCACATGACCAGGTACTCATTGACCAGGGGTTAAGGGAGGGCAGTCGTTCACGCCAGCCCAGAGCCAGCCTGCACATCGTACCTCTGGGTCTGATCCTTTGCTGCTCCTCCCCGAGCCCTGCACAGTGAAGGGTGTCAATCCCCACGATGCAGGTGAGGAACAGGCTGCTCAGGGTAGTGAGAAACAAGCTGCTCACCCTGTGTCACAGAGGACAGGATCTTACCCCTGCTGCAAAGTCATCACGCCCCAGCTGGGGCGATGTGCCTCAAGCTTGAACTCCACGTCTGCTTCTGGAGGGGCAATCCCAGTTCAGAGCCCGTTTGTTCAGCCCCGTGTGCTCAGACGAGTCTCAGCTCACGTGCTCCCTAGATGAGTTGACTGAAGAGCTGGTGTTGAGTGTTTCACCCCACTCACAGAGCACACAAGCATTACTAAGGGCTTCAGGTCTTGGCTGGGTGTTGCCATGGGACAGGCTAAAGTGAACAAACAAAATGGATCCTGGTAAAACATCCCTTTACTCTCATGGGGGGCTCAGCTTTTATGATTCTGCAACGCCATCTGTGAACCACTTCCCTGTTCCTTTAAGTGTTTCCCAGCAAACTTGATGGTTCTAATATAAGAAATGAGAGTCAGAAAGTCCCCCAAGATTCCCACGTTCAAAAAGGAAAAGGGAAAAGGGGTTCTGTCAGCAGCAGAACTAAGGAAGCCCACATTTGTGTCTTCTTCACAGTCTTCCATGTGGAATCTCAGATGTCTGGAAAGGAGAAGATCCTATATGCTTCCCTGGGATAGGATTTCCCACCAGAGAGCTTTTTCCTCCTCACCAGCTCTGCTGTGTCCTCTGGGTTCCTGCTCCCTGTACTCTGTGTAGACAGATTTTGTTCCTTCCCTGCCCAGGTGTCCTGCTGGCATCCCTCTGCCTTCCCCCGCCACGTTAAACCTCCTGCACATCCCTCAGATTTAGGCATAATACCCACTAATTACAAAAACTCCAGTGACAGACAGAGGGAGGGCAGGATTAATATAGCTGGGGATATAAGAAATTAATTAGTTTCAGACAGACAATGTTGGCACTTCCAGTCAGCCTGATTTATTTCCATGGCTGGTCTATTTTTGGCAAACTGAGAATGTTTGGCTAAATATAAGACAATAAATAGCTGGAATGGAGGGTGAAGCTGCTGCTAAATACATAACCCCACTGGAGTGACAGGGGCTGAAATTTCCGAGGCTGCCCAAGGGTCGCAGGCTGCCCACCCGGGTCCCCATTCCACGGGCTGCCCCTCGCTCACATCCATCTGCCAAGAGCCTCAAGGACGAGTAGGAGGAAGAGCCACAGGAGGGAACTGCCCTGACTCGTGTGCTGAGGCTGGGATCTGTGTGTGTGCGTGTGTGTGTGCGGTTCCCCAGCCCGCACCTCAGCCGGAGCAGGGCCGGCTCCTGCCCGCAGCGCTCCGCTCCTCCCGGCGGGGCCCCGGGCCGGCTGCGAGGGCAGCGGGGCCGAGCGGGATCCTTATC
>NW_010329575.1:0-4576 GCF_000700745.2 Antrostomus carolinensis
TCTACCCTAGCAAAACCAGGACAGGAGGCAAAATTTTAGTAAAAGCCTCAGGAAAGAAGAGTATTAGTTGTATGTAGATAAGAGGAATTGGCCTCCTCTTCAGGCTACTTCTCTAGATTTGTGAAATGACTACTCAGTGGCTGCTTCTATCCTGCTGTGCAAGAAAAGTCTCAGTGTCAGACTGAAATCCAAAACTTAGTATCACACTTACGCAAAGTCTGGGCTGAATCAGTCTTTCATCAGAAGGATGTCTTCTCTATGCCACAGCACTGCTTTGTGTATGATTTCCAGCATCCTTTCTAAGGCCACTTACCTTTGCCTAATTCACTCTTACAGTGAAAGGTAGCAACTATGGTTAGTTTCCACCTGTGGATAGATTTCTCTTAACTGTGACAGTTACCATGTTCTGTAACTTACTGTGTTCTGTAACTTACAGTGTTCTGTAAGATGTGCAAGTTTGCAGCACCATTACATCAGATATGCTCAGCCATGCTATAGATCTTATTTTCATTCAATATACTGACATGTCAAAAGGACTTTATAAGCACGTTCTCTCACTCTCAAAAGTAGAGCCTCTGAACACCAAAAAAAAAAGGGAAAAAAAAAAAAAAAAAGCAATTACAGAGCTCTTTTAATGTTGCAAAGTGTTCTATGGGCAAAGTGTTCTATCTTTTGATTTAATTTCAGGAAAAGAAAGGAAGACTATACTTGATGTTTCTTCAAAAGTGGCTTTAGAAAGTAGAATTTAATTGTTGCAATTGGAGTCTAGCCAAGGACAATAGAATTAATAAACCTGTTCTTGGATAATATACCATGAAATATTTAATGGCCACAAATTATCATGAACGTAGTCTTATCACTCAGCCGAAAGGCAGAAAGCACCTTCCAATTCTAAGCTATAGTACTTGACTCAGTATTAATTCATTGAGAATTATATAATTCTCTGCATCACAAATCAATGAACCTATTGCTCCTTTCCTTTCATTGCAGGCCTTTCATACAATATTTGTATCTGAAATTTCAAAGAACCCAAATAATTTGAAATGGCTTCTGCCATTTTTAAGATTTCAGTATAAAAGGGTTACAGAAAGATATACTCTAAAACTACAGGATTATATAAATATAGACTGCATTTCCATTTTTAACCTTCTTACAGCTCCCAAACCAAAATTTTTATATATTTTACATACAAATTTTCTGGGAAAAATAAATGTCAAATCTTTTGAGTTACAGGATTATCATTCTCTTCACTTTCTGTTACACAGAAAGTAACTTTCTGTTGCACAGAAAGAGTATATTTTAACAAATACTTTAATTTTCAGTTTATTAATTGTTATTTAACCATATTAGAAAACAATAACATCTATCTTTGATCAGAGTCTAATAATAGACAGGTGGGATAAACTTAAACTTGCTTCACTCCTCAATACTGTAGATAGATTGTTCAATCTTTAAATAAATGTACAGAGTAAACCAGATAAAAATATTTTTGACCAAGTAACTACAATGGGTAATTCACTGTTTTTGAAGAATGACAGCACCATGGCTATTAAAATGGAGGCCATATATTGCCTTTATCAGCTGTTTACTACTGTCTAAAGTTTTTATGAGTTACAGTTGTATAATGTTCTAAATGGAACAATTTATCATTAAAATCAGACCACTAGCCATCTCAGAAGAGACTGTTTCTTGTATTAGCTAATTGCAGTTATTCCAGGATTTTACTGTGAATTTCAATCTGTGAAAACAATCACAAAAGAGTCCTGAATCAAAATATTAATTACATAAAAATTATCTGGATATAAGTTTTGTTGTCTAGCATAAGATACTGACTACAGCTTTGGCTGCAAAAATGTCAGTCCTACATTATGACAACACACATCAGAAATGGGTCAGTAGTGATAAACTGTTAAGCTGAAAAATATAAACATGTTTATATTTAGGCCCCATTTATCAAATTCTGAAGCTCTTCTTATATCCTCTGAGTTTAGTAACATTAGGCAAGATAGTAAAGTTCAGTATTTCTTTTCCAAGGCAGAATGTAACTTTGAAGCACGTTTTGCTTTATAGCTAGGGCTCAACTGCTCACACAGTTTATACTCTACCAAATATATTTATTTGGGTTTTTTTTTAACTAGAAGTCCATCTATTTGAACAGCATAACAACAATTTCATCTTTATTTTCATTTATTTTTAAATTGGATTATCTTCTACTTCTCAGAATTTCAGAGAAAAGCTAATAAATATAAAGGAAGAATATCACAAGAAAGAAGATACTATTTTTAGGGTTTTCTTCCCACTCCCCCATCATTTTCAGCACACAACTCAACTCATGATCTTTGGTAATATTTGCAATGAGCATTTGTGCATCATCTCTTTGATAGCATTGGTATCTTTTGAAATGGCGTAAAGCACTGTTACCTAACCAGCAGGCAAAAAAAAAAAAAAAAGTTTTTAAAAACTAAATATATATACTTGCTCACACAGACAGTCAGGACACATCAGAATCTGCTTTAAGTTTATTCAGGAATTGGTTCTTAATTACTGCCAGTGCCTAATTTAACCAGAAAACTTATTTTGTAAACAGTATCATCTGTGCTTAGCGAAGCACTAATGCTTTGCTAACTCATTTCTGCCTCCTTGTCATTTATGCCTAAATGTTATTGGGATGAAAAAAATTTAGAGACCATTTTATGTTGAGTGATACCTGCATCTTCTAAACAGAACACTTAAAGAACATCATAAATGCCCTACCTTTCAGAGCCTAGGACTCTGGCTCCAACAACAGCAGTAGAAGATGCTATTTAAGAAGAGCACAGGCAGCTGGTTATTGTCTGAGTTCCGTTTTCCTTATACTCCCCCTTGGACCTTTTCTCCATGATTTTATTGACCTTTTGTCTATGAATTTATCTTGTCCCTTTTTGGCCTAGCTGACATTTCATTCTTCTAGTCGTTCTCTTACTAGTTTGAGTGCCTACTCCTACTTACAATATATTGTAATCTAGCAAACAGGAGTATATGGCCCACCCTATGCAACGTCTTGATGTTTTTGTAAATCTTCATCGTATACATTCTCAGCCTTCTCATATTCAAACTGAAGTCCTAACATACTCAATCACAGCCCATAAGGCAGCTTCCCTATCCCTTTGACCATTTCAGCTTCCTTTGCTTGCTCCTTCTCGAGCTCTGTTTCCTTCTTGAGTTGAAGAAATTAGAACTGCTCAAAATACTACAACAGTGGGCTTATCAAGGCTCTATACAATATCCCTGTTCACCAGATTTCTCATGTTAAAAAAAGATCTTAATTGTAGCCTGAAGCTTACAAAATATCCTGAAAACATGGGCTCTCTTTGGCATGAACTCTGTTGGATCTGTGTGTTTCTATCACAAAACTCTTTGCCCCTACAGCGCAGTGTAGTCAGGGTTCAAACACACTTAAGAATTATTACGACTTACAACACCGAAAAGAAAAAAAAAAGGATTTTGTCCTAAAAAAAAAAAAAAGAACAATGGCTTGTAATTATGATTTCTTTCAGTGAGCATAACATGCTAATCATAACTGAGCTGGGTACAGCTGTGTGAATTAATGAATTATGTGAAGAGAAGCTGTATTTCATTTAATGGGAAGCATTAATTTCCCCTTAACCAAATTGGGTGCTTTCCTCAGCTTCAGCAGTTAAAGACAAAACCCTAAGGAAACAATTCACACTGACAGCTTCTTGCACATTGAATGGTGTTTTTGATTATGAGAACACCCTATGCTATAATTCTAAACAGTGAGAATGGAAACTTGTTTCAGAATATTTGTTTTGCATTTAATTCCTTGACGCTTCAGGAAATTCTTTACTCTGAAAATTACATTTGGCTCAGCAAACACCATATGAAAAGAAAAGGTTTTTGTATTTTAATTTTATGAATCAGATTTCAGCTTCATGGTGTCTCTGACTCATTGTTTAAATTCCACAACTGAAGAACTGTGAGAATAGATATTGTCTTTAAATCCTCCTAGCATTTTTATATCAGCTCCATTCAGCTGGCTTATTTTTTGATCTCTTTGGGAACAGGTTTAAGACTTTTCTTTTTTGTGTCAAGATAGTAGAAAGAGGTCAAAAATATATGCTTTCGTTCCCTGGTTTTCCATGTTTCAGAAATAATAAAAAATAATAAAATACAATATTAACTCTTTTCTGAGTTTTTACACTTAGAGATTCACATTATAATCTTTCTTAGTACTTGCTGCAAAGGATTGCATCTTATACAAGAAAACAGTAATCACATTTTTCCTGCAGATTATTCAGGTGTGCAGGTTGCAACAAATATCACAGTGAGATGTATTTAAATGGGTATAAAATTGTTTTTAACTTCTGCCGAATAGTGATTTCCTAATGGGCTGTCCACCAGATTCTGATCTAGAGACTACTAAATATAACATTAGTCTTCTTTTACTTTTATAGGAATGAATGCAAAGGAATACAATTACTAAAAACTACATATCCTCATGTGTTTTTCAAATGCTAAGTAATATATTTGTAATTAAGTTTGTTTTCTCTATTAGAATGTGTAAAAAATAGTGTAG
>NW_010329575.1:4604-10936 GCF_000700745.2 Antrostomus carolinensis
TGAAAACTCCACTATTAAGAGCTGAAATCACTAGTTACCAGAATTCATTTCCCAGTCTGCATCAGTCCAATACCACTAAATAACTAGACTCCTGAAGCAATTTTTGGTCATATCACTTCTGCAGACTAACAAGGTTCAAAATCAATGAAAGGTGGTCTGACTGACCAGCAACTTCTGGACTTCTAACTTTTCTGACACTAGATATCCTCTTGTTTTTTACACCAACATAAATATTCTACCACAATCTGGCAAAAAATTCTCATACTGCAGTAATACCTGTCAAAGAAATCTATTCCTGTTAAAAGATAAGAATTCCCATTCCTATATTCTGAATAGGATACATTTCATAAGTTTCCTATACAATACTGAAGTTTAAAAGACCTCATGAATTTTGTCTTTGAAAACTTCCAAGTGTTTTTGTTTTCCTGTCAAATATTGTTGAGAGTAGATCTTTCCACATTGAGAAGAGTCAGAAAAGATAAAAATATCAAAAGTTGCCTGACCATTTCTTTTAAATTGATTGAAAATAAATTCTGATTGAAATTGATAATTACAGTTAAAATTTGAGGAATTGCATTTCTTTCTTAAACATTGATCCATTTTAACTTCAAAAAAACCCCAACTTAAATGTCTTTTCTTGGAAGTCATCTAATTCTACTTTGCATGGGGCTCTTTGTCACTAGGCCACTACTTACCTATTATAGCCCTCATTTTCATGATGAATCACAACTGGCTGAACCAGTAATATAAATGCAATGTATGTACTACCCTCCTTCTTTATATTTAATTCTACAAGTGGTACAAATTTTCATGAATCAATGTCAGTATGTTTTCTGCCCTGAACATTTCCTGCTGGCTCCAACACAGCCCTGCTGACATTTATTACAAATAATAGCTAAATATTCTTGATTTAATGGCTGTTGTGGCCCCACATCTGAAGGTGATGTCTGTAATAAAAGCAGAAAGCACAAGCTTATATAAAATACCAATGAGATTGTGTTTGCACACATAATGGAGAGGCCTAGCAGAGGTACCAGCAAAATGGAAAGACAGTTTTTAAAACGCAGCTGCTGGAAGTTCAAGAACATATCACCTGCATTATTTTTTGTCCCTTTCCATTCTTTTAACACCTTTTTAAAGCAACTGTGACAACAGTGAGAAGATTATAGCCAAAACATAAACAAAGTTTCAGTTTTGATCCTTTTTAGACAAAAAAGTGAATACTATAAATTGCATTGTAGTTGCACCTACTGTCACTGATAATTCTTCTATCAGGAAAACATGAGGAATTAGAAGACTTGTCACCATAGAGTTAGAACCGCATCTTCAGAATCATGTTTAGCTTAGTTTAGTTTGAATCATGCTAAAAATGTGCATTCTTCCCCACTATGTCTCCCACATGCAAGTATGTTCTAATCTTCAAACAGGGACAAAAATATGATGCTTGCCAGAAGCACAGAGGGGACAGTAAAAACAACATCTGAAGAAAATAAGTTTTGCAAGATGGGCACATGTACATAATGGAAAAGACTGAAGAAAACATAAAAAGAAGGATACTATATGTGTTTGGTAATGAGGACTTAAGCAAAGAATTTTCCCCTTGACCTGAAAATAAATGGCTGCAATGCTCCAGGGATGGCAAAGGTTATCAGGTTCACTTCAAGTTTTAATCAGCAGCAATATCATCTTCTCCAGAATATTCTGGAAAGGCCTCTACAACATCCAGGTTAAAATAGCCATTGCCTATAAGGCCCTGAGAAAAAAAATAATTATACTAATCATGCTGTTTAGAGGTGCCTCACAGCACTGCATCCTTTAATTTCCTTTAGTATCATCACCATTCCAGTGGATTAAGGACCATTTTTCTCCACCACTGTCCCAAGGCCTAGAGTTGAGGCTGACTGGCCTGTAGTTCCGCAGATGTTCATTCTTCTCCTCTTGAAGAGAGGAGTGACATTTGCTCTCTGCTAGTCTTCAGGATCCTCTCCCTAATGCCATGACCTTTCAAAGATAATCAACACTGGCCTTGCAATGACATCAGACAGCTCCCTCAGTACTTCTGGGTGCAAACTATCAGGCCTCATGGACTTATGTATGTCTGGTTTCTTTAAGTGCCCCCTAACCTAGTCCCAGTCCACTAAGAGGAAGTCTCCTATATTTCAGATTTTCACTTTGGTGCCTGGGATTCTAGAAGGCTGGTTTTACTGGTAAAAACTGAAACAAATAAGGCATTCAGAACCCCGTCTTTCTCTATGTCATTTATCACCAGTAGCCCCGTCCCATTCAGAGTGGGCCCACACTTTTCTTACTGCTGCCTTTGCTTTATTGCCTACTTGTTGGGGTGGACCTTTCTTGAGCTTGGAGGAGGTGACCCTTGAACAGACTGGAAATACGAGACATCACTGGAACTGTGGTGGTGACTTTCTCAGCTATTTCTCCGCATTTTCCTACTCTATTTCTCCGCATTTTCCTACCCTTTTCTTTCGCTCTTGCTTCTATCCTTCTTGTTGCTTAATAAAGATTACAGGCTTTCCAACCTGGAACTTGTTATGAGAGCGACACTGATAACATACCGGTGTTTGCATTTCTGTCACTGGAAGTGAAGGACTTTGTGTTTTGTTAGTCTACAAGTGCAAGATTTAAGGGTGCAAGGAATATTTAAATTAATAAGCTAAATTGGCATTTAGATATGCCAATGGGATATTCCATATCATATCACGTCACGTCCAGTATATTAGCGAGGGTCTCTTCCTCTTTTAGCTCTCTCTGGTTTTTCGTTTGGGCACTCGCTCTTCCAGGATTGCAGTTTCAGTTCAGGATTGTCACTCCTCTAGGATCATTATCTGGGAACAGGACAGGCTTGGTCGGCGGGTGGTGAGCAGTTGCACTGGGTATTACTGATTTGCATATTTTGTTACTGTTCTCATCACTACTATTTTAATATTAGTATTGTTTTAAGTTTTGGTTTATTTCAATTATTAAATTGTTCTTATCTCAACCTATGAGCTTCCTTACCCTTGTTCTAGTCCTCTCCCCTATCCCCTGGGGGTGGGGGGGCAGTGGGTGAATGCTGTGTTGGCTGCTAGCCAAGGGTTAGCCCAGTGAAACTATCACACTTGCTTGTAAATAACAAGCCCAGCAGATCACCCTTCCTTCCTGGTTGGGTCCTCAATCACCCATGTCAGGAAGTTGTCATCAATGTGCTCTAGAAAATCTCTAGGATTGCTTGAACCCTTCTGTGCTGTCCCTCCAGCAGATATCCAGGTGGATATCAGATATCCACCCACAAGTTCTCAACTGGCTCCTTACTCATCCTTGGGCAGAGATCCATGCACTCCAGCTGGTCTCTCACATTAAGGGAAACTCTTCCTTCTCACCTTTCTGCTCAGTCTTTCCTAAGGAGCTTGTGTCCATCCATCAGAGCACTCCAGTTGTGCAAGCAGTCTCACCAAAATTCCTTGATCCCAGTGAGGTCGTAGGCCTGAAACTGCACACAAGTTTCTAATTCAGGCAGCGTGCATTAGTGTAGAGGTATTTCAGAAAGGCATCCAAGCATGCCAGTTCCCCAGTACAGGCTTATATGACCATCCTTAAAGATATTGTTTTTCAGCTCTTTTATTGCTTACTATGTCCCTTCTGCACTCATCACCCCAGGCCCTTGGCCTGCCTATTCCATCCACAACTTCCTTAGGTTTTTTTTTGGGGGGGGCGGGAATCACTCCCTGCATGGTGGTTTCTAGTTTAAAGCTCTCCCCACCCAGTTAACTGCACTGTTAATCACCAAAGACAAAGCTATGCAACTCTACTGTTTGAACATATGGACCAGGGGTCTGACACACAGAAGCAATTTTTATACACATATCTGTCTACATTCCTTCTAGTTTTTCAGAGTTATGCAAGAAAACGCCATGTATCATTGCTTACTGTGATAAATTAATGATATTTTAAACCTGCCTTCAGTCTAGGATGCTTCAATAGCCTAATTTTTCTAAAAGTGGTGTCTCAAGCAAGACTGACCTTAATCAATTACCTTTGGAATGTGAAGATTCACAGCTTGCCAACATTCCCATTCTTACAAGTCTAGCATATAACTCCATAGACTACTCCTTTCATTCCTCTGGCAGGATTTAAAAGTGTCCTACCATCTTCTTCTTTATAACATTTGCATGCATCCAATCAGGAAATAAAAGCAATGTAAAAATTACAAAAATTACAGATCACAGACCTGAGCCAACAGCCTTCCTTGCTCATTCTCCTAGAGCCACACCAATGATACTTCTTAACAAGGTTCCTCTCTCCCAATAACCACAGATGATTTTTTTTTTTTACATCAGATATTTAATTACTTGAAATCCCTTTTTTATAGATTGTATCCAGACAACAAAGCAGCTCTTTGAGTTAACCTTTCAAAATGTAAATTTAATTTATGAATAGTGATATTTTTAGCTTTGTTGCTATGGATGATATGTATTGTGTTATACTACTGTTATTAAAAGTGTCTACATTCTTTCTCATGACACTGCAAAAGGCAAATCAGTTACTACAAAACATTGTGACATGTTCTTAAGTAGTTTGTCATCAGGTCTTTTGTTATATCTGGTATAACATAACACCTGTGTATTCATTAAGCCCACATTTTACAATATAGCACACATGTTAATTCTCTCCAAATGATTGCAAGCCAGGTGGGAAAAGTCTGGTGACATTGAGGATTTCTACAACAAAAAAGAATTCCAGTTTGTGTTTTTCATTTTCTATCTGTTATGTAGAAAACTAAGTTGCCAATATGTCCTTTTGCTTAAATCTGTAAACGTGTAGAACATCATAGCAAACACTACTTGTGTCACCACTGTTGCATATGTAGTAGAAGTCTACCGTTGACTTCTTAAGAATTTTCTTTTGAAAACCCTTCAAATAAAAACACTGAAGTATATGAACTGCTTTCATTGCTTTCCAAAGTCTGCAAATATATGCAACTCCTGAGTGAATAAAAGTCTTCGCCATCTGTGTCTAGAAGCCCACCTCTGATGCATTTCACAGAATCACAATCAGAGAATGGTAGGGGTTGGAAGGGACCTCAGGAGATCATCTAGTCCAACCAGAGACGGAGACTCCACAACCTCTCTGGGCAGCCTGTTCCAGTGCTCTGTCACCCTCACAGTAGAGAAGTTTTTCCTTATGTTTTTATGGAACTTTTGGTTCCAGTTTTTCCCCATTGCCCCTTGCCCTGCCCCCAGCCACCACCAAAAAGAGCCCGGCCCCATCCATTTGGCCCCCATGCTTCCGATATTTACAGACATTGATAAGATCCCCTCTCAATCTTCTCTTCTCCAGGCTGAAGTGTCACAGCTTTCTCAACCTCTCCTCGTAAGGCAGATGCTCCAAGCCCCTCATCATCTTTGTAGCCTTCCACTGGACTCTCTCTAGAAGATCCCCATCCCTCTTGAACTGAGAGCCCAAAACTGGACACAATATTCCAGATGAGGCCTCACCAGGGCAGAGTAGAAGGGGAGGAGAACCTCCCTTGGCCTGCTGGCTGTACTCTTTCTAATGCACCCATATGAGATCATTTTCCTAAAAAAAAAAATTAAAAAAAAAAAAAAATTAAAAAATGACAGCAGTGGGAAGAAGGACACTTCTTGCAGTTCATTTACTCAATGTAATTATTGGAGTATGTAAAATTCATAATACAGATTTGTGAGAGTTTCACTTGGCCAACACAGCCATTCACCCACTTCCCCCCCACCCCCATGGGTTACGGGAGAGGATTGAGGGGCAAGGAAAAGGAGGCTTGTAGGTTGAGATAAGAACAGTTTAATAATAGAGAGAAAACCTAAAATAATACTAATATTAAAATAGTAGTGATAATGATAACAGTAACAAAATATGCAAATGAGTGACACCCAAAGTTATAGCTCACCCCCCTCCTGACCGAGCCCGGCCTGTTCCCAGATAACGATCCAGGAGGAGAGAGAACCCGAACCGAAACTGCAATCCCAGGAGAACGAGAGCCTGAGTGAAAGTCAGAGAGAGCTAAAAGAGGAAGAGACCCTCACTAATATACTGGACATGACGTGATATGATATGGAATAGCCCATTGGCATATCTAACTGTCAATTTAGCTTATTAATTTAAATATTCCTCACCTCCTTAAATCTTGTGCTTGTGGACTAACAGAACACAAAGTCCTTCACTTCCAGTGACAAAAATGTAAACATTGGCATGTTATCAGCTTCTCTCTCATAGACAGTCACAAGCTGAAAGCAAAACACAGCACAATTCTAGCTACTGAAAAAGAAACCCAGCTCTATTTCAGCTAAAAACCAGGACAG
>NW_010329575.1:11018-11574 GCF_000700745.2 Antrostomus carolinensis
CTGGTTAGGTGGACCACCATGGAGAAAGGTATCCAGTATTTGAGGGAATTAGCTGTGCTGGAGGTGATTTATAATGGTCCAGATAACAAACAGTTTCCCACAGACCCAGATGAAGTCCAACACACACGATCCATGTGGTGGAAATTTTTACAGAGTGCACCATCATCATACGCCAACTCATTGGCAGTCATGTCCTGGAAAGAAGATGAGAGTCAAATGGTGGATGAGTTAGTTGGTCAACTTCGGCAATACAAAGGAAGTCTATTGGCCTCCATACGTGCCTGCATCTCAGCTGTGGAAAAACTGTCCCAGGAAGTCCAGCAACTCAAAGAGGTTATGCCCAGTTTCCCACATGAACGGACCAGTGTCTCAGCTGTCAGGAGCCAACGTCCCTCTGCTCAAGGACATAGAGGATACACTCCATGAAGCACCCTGTGGTTTTACTTGCTTGACCACGGAGAGGATGTGAGGAGGTGGGATGGAAAACCTACCTCTATCCTAGGGGCACAGGTAAGTGAGTTGTAAGGAAAAACAATCACAGAAGGGGATCCTTCCA
>NW_010329576.1:0-15873 GCF_000700745.2 Antrostomus carolinensis
CTTTCTGTTGTTAATTTGATGAATTTATTTCACTTCAAGAAGTTAATGGCCTTGAGGAAAGTGTGACAGATAGCAGGTGCCACAGTTTTTTAAGGAAAGCATGGTGCGAACCATCTCCAGGAAGCAAGAATTGAACCACTGTTTCCTGAACCACACCAGGGAATTGATTCAAATTAAAATGAAAATGGGGAAAAAACTGTCAAAAACCTTTCTTTACAGCAAGAGGAGGCTTTTGATCTGGTTTGTAGTATGGCCTCATCAACTACTTCTTTGTACTGTAAGCCTAAGACTTAACCATGGTATACAACCTACTTTGACAAACTAGTCCCTGGGTCAAAAGCTGTGGTTGGCCCATACAAGACATGGATATGACATGGGGCACAAGTTAATATTTATTGAAAGTTGTCATTTTTGCAGGGGATATACACTCATTTCGTAAGAAACATCCTGCACAGGGCAATGTTTCACGTGTTTTCTCAACAAAATTATACATATTTACTGCAGCCTTCCCTCCCACCAAAGCAGCACAAGCTTCTTGAACAATTTTTTGTGACCTCTAATCATTGCCCTTCCTTTATAAAGCAGTAGAGTTTAAAGGAACAGTGTTTACTCCACTATGGGAACTTACTTTAAGGTGAAACATTAGAAGAGGTTTCCCCATCCCTGTAAATATTCAAGGTCAGGTTGGACGGGGCTCTGATCAATCTGATCTAGTTGAAGATGTCCCTTTGCACTGCAGGGGAGTTGGACTAGATGACCTTGAAAGGTCCCTTCCAACCCAAACCATTCTATGGTTATATGATCCTATGATTAAATCATGGTCAGTTGCCACACACAGTAAAGGATACACCATATTTATATCGCTAAACAATTACAGAAAGAGGAATTCATATTTTACAAAGCAGGTTCTCCAGAGGGGTATCTTGTGTCCTGTTAAAAATTTCAAATTCATCATTTCCTCCCCTGCCTCGAGGGCCACCAAGGGGCTTTGGGGTACATAACACACAAGGAAGGGCTGAGATCTGGGTTCAACCAGGGGAATGGCTAATAGGAGTTCTTACTGCTTTCTTAAACTATTTAGGAAGCGTATATGGAAGACAAAATCAGACTCCTTTACAGGTGCAAAGTGGAAGGATTAGAGGCAACAGGCACAAGCTGTACAAGGGAAAGCATTTTTACCATGAGGGTGGCCAGAAACTCAAGCAGGAAGTCAGAGCAGCTTTGGACCATCCATCCTTAGAGACATTAAAAATTCAACTGGACAAAGCCGTGAGCAACTTCATCTAAGCTAGAGCTGCTCTGAGCACAGGTTTGGATCAGAGACCTCCACAACTTCCTTCCAGTCCAAGTTATTCCAAGTTTCTACTATTCAAATATTCAACTATCTTCACTTCCATGAAATACCATGTTAGATTTTGCCCAGTGGTAACTTCCAACCGTTATCTCTTGCCATGTCTTTGTCAAAAGTATTGAAATGTCCTATATGTGAGGTCTTTTCCATGCTTAAGAATTTAAATTTAGTGGTAAAATTATCTCTTCCCTCATCTCTCCTTTTCTGTAAGGTGTAAACATTGAGTTTCAAACCCCTTGGTTTACAACCACTGGCTATTTTCTTTATCTGTCTAAGCAGTTGGACTAGATGATCGTTGTAGGTCAACAACTGAAACAACTTCCAACTGAAAATATTCTATTCTATTCTATTCTATTCTATTCTATTCTATTCTATTCTATTCTATTCTATTCTATTCTATTCTATTCTATTCTATTCTCATTGCCATTACTTTCATTTCCAAATAGATCCAGAACTGAACAGAAGATATCAACAACTGTTTTAAAATCACAGGAAATACAAGATCCTTCACTTATTTCTACTCAATACACCACTCATACCATGTCTGTTACCCTTGCATCAGACATAACATAGCTGCTGGCTATGCTAAACCACATTTTTGTTAAGCTTCTGACTATTTTTCTGAGAGATTGTCTCCGTAACCTGTCTTCTTCATGAATGAATACCTGCACAATCTTTTTCTCAGTAAACTTTATATGACATCAGCTCTATTGATATGGAAGAGGTCAAGCTCTGTCAGGTACAAAGAGCACAGAACCTCTTGGAACCACTGTGGCTGCAAACCGAGGTGGAATTGAGTCCGCAGTCCCTGTTTTCAGTACGAGAGTCAAACATTTTCTGAATTCCACTCTTCCCACAGACAGCATCTTATGCAGAGGGCAGTCTCTGGGAGTAAATATCTCTCAGAGGGAGATAAATTAATGGCTTTTCTCAGTCTTCAAAACATTCCTTTCTACACATAGCAGAGATGCTGTCTAGGGTAAGAAAGGTAAGCAAGTTTGAATCAGGCATGAAAATATACACGCAGAAAGTTCTAGCACTGGTTCCTAGGAAAAGGTACTTTCACTGGAAAATAGTGAGGAGTCAAAAAAGAGTCACACTGAGCTGTTCTGAAAGCAATTTTTATCACCACCTGCCTCACTCCTTTTTACAGACCCTTCTCTGCCCAGTTTCCTGCTGTCTCCAGAAGGGATAAGGAGAAAAGGAACTGCCAGGTCACCCAATCCATAACCACCTTCTCCTTAGTAAGACGCATCGCTCTTCTGCTCCAGGAGCTGCTTAGAAGCAGGGAGGTTTCGAGCACTCTCAACAGATGGATCATTACTGCTCTGTGGACAATGCACAGCTTCAGCCCAGATGCAAAGGTTCACTGAAGTTATTGACTCATGCCAAAGTTGGATGCACTTTGGTTTTCAAACACACGCATATGCAGTGACTAGAAGTGAGGGCTGGAAGTCACAGCATAGGTCATCTTGTCTGTGAGGGTGGTCAGACACTGGAACAGGTTGCCCAGAGAAGCTGTGGATGCTCCTCCCTGGAAGTGTTCAAGGCCAGATTGGATGAGGCTTGGAGCAACCTGGTCTAGTGGAAGGTGTCCCTGCTGCTGGCAGGGGGATTGGAACTGGATGAGCCTTAAGGTCCCTTCCAACCCAAACTGTTCTAGGATTCTATGTCTATGCAGGTTCATCTTCAGCTTTTGTCCTTCAATGATCCTTTCTCAATCATTTTTATGAACATTTCTACTGTCTGCTCCTCAGTAATATCATTGCCCCCATGTCTAAATCTGACCTCAGTAGCTTCACTGTTCCTTTGCCCAAGTGTTATCTATTTTAGTCTTATAAATGGCCAATATAAAGACCTTGAATTAATTCTGTCGGCCTTTTTTCTTTTTCACAAAATGGAAGTATCCATTTATATCAGGATAGAAATGATCTTCCCAATAATTATATCCTTTGCAGCACTTACTTCAAAAATGACATAATTCAGATGACAACACAGTCTGCAAGTCTTCCATGAATTAATTTAGGCAAAACACCAAGCACAGGACGTGGTTGCTCATTATGCTTTTTTCTTTAATAAAGGTTGTTTTTCAATTCATCCACCTACCATTCCTGTGTTTCCTTGGTTTCCTATAAATAAACAGTACAGGGATTATGTACACTCAAATATTTTTGTTTATAAATTTCTTGGGGCTTTAAAAGCTTGAAGTTATTTAGAGAACTGGAAAAAAAAAAAATATGTCTGATCTTCTATGGATATTTCCACCCTCAAAGGCAAAAAATATTGTGAAAATACACTGACTTTCACATTTTTTTCCCTATAAATGGTTCGTTAACAGAGACATATTAAAGACATTAAAAGTCAAACAAAGATTTACAAAATTTTCCACAAATCTGAATAGTTGGGTTCCCACAATCTCAGCCCACCTGGAATCTCCAGGACAAGTGACCCTCACTCCCAAGAAAAGTAATTTTTGCCAGGTGCTAATTCTTGTAGCCCCTTTTTCCTTTTCTATAAGGCTGCATGATGCCTGACAATTCCCATGGTATCCTGGGAACAGCATTTTGAGGTGGCTAAACTTCAACTGAGGTACAAAGAAGAAACCACAAGATGTGCCAGTAAAAGCATTTACTGATAAATGAAAATCACAGAGCATGATCTAACTCTTCCTCCTTGATTTTCTAAAAGGTATCTCTTTTCAAATGTTTTTGTGAGAGTTTAAGAGCTCTGAATAATTTGATTTCAATTGGGAAGAAATGTCTCAGTGACCTTGGACAAGTGGAAACAGTTTTTTGCTACTATTCAAACATAGCTACCAGGTGAAAGGATTATAGCAAAGGCTTGAGCTTCTCTGCATGAATGAGGAGAGATGTGATACATTAGCAACTAGAAAAACTAAAGGTTGTGTTAAGGCACCTCAGAACCTCAGAAAACTTTAAACTAGCCAGGTTGCCTATGAGTAGCAGGATGAACGTGCAAGCATGAAGCTCAACGTGAGGAATTTCCCCTGTTCAGAACCATTTTGAAAGTAATTTGGATATCAATATGCTCCACCAGCTTTTCTGGGGATGCAGTAAAGACATATTTACCAGCTTGAACCTTACCACCCTCAAGCCCTAAATGAAGTTATTTTCTTGAGTTTTATTCATAGTTTCATCATAAACTATCTTTTGTGAGACCTTTGAGAGGAAAGGCAATGAAAGAAATTCATCGAATGTCTCTACTAATGGATCTCTTTGTTACCCGGTGTTCCCACCATCTGTTTCTTGAAAATACTTCTTACCTCTCATCTTATACGTGAATCATAAGTGGGTTTGGAGACAGGACAATCTTGCTGTTACATGTCAGCATAACACTTTACATTAAGTGGGTTTTGGACTTGTAGTGGCTACTAAACCACGAGTATATAAATAATGCAGAAAGCAAGCTCCCAAAACAGAATCTGGGTCCTTGCCCAGTTCTGAGCGAATCAAGGCACGTGCACTGAGATTCAGGCTGCTGCAGGTCCCTACTTAGATTTTATAACACCTAAAATGCAGGTGCCTGGCATTTATTCAGAGTACTTCAATTAAGCACTCTGAAGATAATGCAGAGACTGGAGTTACCATCTATACTGACAAATAAAATGTGCCAGGTCCCATTTTCTGCCCCTGAGGCCCAACTAACATGGCACAGCTACACTTTCTTACTTCACTAACACACTGGTTGCATCCAAATGGCCAACTGGGAATAGTTCCTTGTCTGTCCAAGCCTTCTAACCATGTCTGGTCACTATCCAGGAGAGTTTCTGTTGGAACAAAACCAGACAACTGTACCAGAAACACTTATAACATTTTAATAGTGTGGAGAATGTCTTTCCAATGCAAGTGCCCATGCCATGGTTCTGCTCGCCTCTTCAACAAAATAGTACTAACGTAGCCCTAGGCACTTCTAAGGAGTAACTCATAGTAAGCCCATCTGAAATTCTAGGCACAAAGATGGGTCAATCCACTTGATTTGAAGCTTAAACATCTGAACAGAGGTTCACACTACCGATGTCCATCCCAGATTCAGAATATGAAGTGGTATCCTGAGGCCAAATGTTTAACTGAGAAGAGCTCAGCCTTTCAAAAATCAATGAAGAAAAAGATTTTCTAAAGTAGCTGTTGGTTTCTGGCAGAAGAAAGATCTAGTGTGCAGTTTCTGTAAAATAAAAAACCAAACAGGAACCCAAAATAGTAAGTGGAATCTATTTTAGTAGGATTCATCTAAAATGTACAGATGTAGTTCTAGCTGAGTCTTAAGGCTCAGGAGAAAGGTGGGAAAAATGGTCATTGAGGTATACTGAATCCAGACCTATTCTAGGATGGGTTGAATTGTTCCCTGGAAGTGCTGCTCTCTCCCTTGATAACAGAAGCAACCTACATGACAAGTTTAGGTTAAGGCCATTAATTTTAAACAGCTAAAGCAAGGTAAGAGTAATTGCCCTCTGAGTGCTTAAGTAATCAACCTGACATACTTCTGTTCTCAGGCCCAAAACATATGTTCCATCGGAGTTTACAGATCCTGGAGGACATGCTGCTGGAAAGAAGTGTTCCTGGGCAGTTAGCATCTACTAGGCACCACAGATAAGCAGTCTGACTCTTACTCGGTGCCTTGGTCCTAGATGCAGACCTGTCAGTTTTGTGATGATTCCATTTGAAGGGATTAATGTACTATTAACAGTTGGATATTGCTCCAAATACACCTTTCCCACAGTTCTGGAAGATCATAGTATGACAGAATCACAGAATTGCCTCAACTGGAAAAGACCTTTAGGATCATTGAGTCCAACCATTAACCCAACACTGACAAGTCCCCAACTAACCCATGTCCCTCAGCACTATGTCTACACGACTCTTCAATCCCTCCAGGGATGGGGACTCCACCACTGCCCTGGCCAACCCCTTCCAATGCCTCAGAACCCTTTCACCAAAGAAATTCTTCCTCACATCCCATCTCAACTGCCCTTGGTGCAACTGGAGCCCATTTCCTCTTGTCCTGTCCCTTGTTCCTTGGTTGAACAGACCCACCCCCACCTTTCTCCTCCCTTCCCCAAGGGACTCGACAGAGCCACAAGGTCTCCCCTCAGCCTCCTTTTCTCCAGGCTCAACAACCCCAGTTCCTCAGACGGGAACTCAGCACACTTGTGCTCCAGACCCTTCCCCAGCTCCGTTGCCCTTCTCTGGACATGCTCCAGCACCTCCAAGATGCTGGATGAGATGAGAAGACTGAGACTGCTATTACAGTTTGTGCTGGAATATACATCTATTTTTCTCTTAACTAGGAACTAAATACATTGGAAATTCATCTTGTGGGCTGAAATTTCAACACATTTACAAGTAGTCTACAGTCCTACACCTTCCATTACTAAAGGCGACTAACCTAAGTGGACTTGTCATTGTGCAGCCACATATCCATGACTTCTTCAGCAACAGGGATATTTGCAACATGTTGCCTGAAAGAAACCATCCCACTAAAGTATTTTTTTAGGGCTCAAAAGATTTTATAACCACATGGAAAGTTTTGTGGGAGGAGAATCAAGTTAAGATCTGTTGGTGACATCTGAACCCCTTCCTGTTTTTTATCTGTTTGGTTGGATATGCTGATGGACTTTACTAAGTAGAAATACACTGAGCAGTATATAATGGTTTAGGTCACGGAACAGAGGGATTGTGATTCTTCATTTTTATTTAGTAAGCGTTAGAAGCAAACATCACCTGTGGAGACCTTCATTAGAGGTACAGAGTTGGGGGTATTGCTTGAGCTCAGAAGAACTGTGCTGTCTGACATTGTCACTAAAATATATCCTAAAATTTCATGATTAAAAGTGTTTCATATCAAACAGCAGAATGTTTTTTGCAGTTTTAGTAAATTTATTATTTTTCTTCCTAATGAGTGGGATTAAGGAATCAGGCAAATTAGATCTCCACTAAGTTAACACTCTGCTACAATTGACTCATTAATCCACAGCTATCTGATGTAGTCATGAAAACCATACACCCAAAGGGCAGATCTAAGACCAGAGTACTCCAAGAACTTGTGAATACTTAGTTTGAAGTATTTGAAGATGGAGAAACTGAGGCCCAAGGAGTATTTGACTCAAGAAAAAGTCACAGAGTATGATGCAGCGCACAGAAACCAGTCCCCACTCCCCCTGCCCCACCTCATCAGCTACCTTGAAATTGCTTCAGTGTTAAGGAGATTGGGTTTGCAAGGTTAAAATTATCAGCCTCATCATAGAATCATAGAATGGTTTGGGTTGGAAAGGACCTTAAAGCTCATCCAGTTCCAACCCCCCCTGCCATCAGCAGGGACACCTTCCACTAGACAAGGTTGCTCAAAGCCTCATCCAACCTGGCTGCGCACACTTCCAGGGAGGAGCAGCCACAGCTTCTCTGGCCAACCTGGGTCAGTGTCTCACCACTCTCACAGTGAAGAATTTCTTCCTAACATCTCATCTCAATCTCCCCTCTTCCAGTTTCAAGCCATCACCCTTCATCCTATCACTACCTGCCCTCGTAAAAAATCCCTCCACTCCAGATCAGGTAAAAAGCAAATTAAAAACTTTACCTCTGCAACTTTCCCCCTCCTCTCCTTTCGGAGGCACATTTGGTATTTGTTTTTAATCCTGGCCGATTTTCAGTTTGTAAAACCTGATGCAGAGAGTTACTTGATATTCCGAAGGCGTTATTTTAAGATGAAACAATGTAAATTCTGATTCGGATGGCAGATGGCTGGCAGTTCACTGTTTGGCAAACCAACTGGTATGGTATGTTAGAAAGTCGGAGCAGCAGGTAGTACAGCTCAATTTGAAACGACCACAGATGCTCGGAGAGGCGCGGGGGAAGGGCGCAAGCTGGTCAGGAAATTAAGAACAGTAGTCAGAGCTTGCAGGGGAAAAAAAAAAATAAAATAAAAAAAAATACAGTAATTAGCTGAAAGTTTTCTTCTCCCAATCAGCACTTTTTGGATGGGAGTTATCAGAGATGAGAGTGAGCCCATCTCGATTCACATGAATGCATCTCTCGGCCATTGAGGGCTCGTTTTTGAGACATACCCAGACGGCTTTAAAGCTTTTGCACCACTTGCATCCCATGTGAAGGGTGTGAGTTTATACAAACCCCATGCTGCTCTTTACAGAGGAATGAACTTCATCCATGTTGTCCAAGCTGGCCTGGTGCTTCCACCCTTGTTACATGCTGGTGGTGCATTCATCTCCATTCTCATCAGCTTCCTGCAGTAGATATCTACCCTCCTGTAGACATTGACACCTGCTCCACCATCAGAGGGGAGTGTTTGTCACCCACTGTTGATCTTTCCCAAATTGGTAACTAAGTGGGATGAATCACCCTTTGGAGGAGCCCAGCTTTCCACACTCCCGCAGGCACCCGGTTCAGGAGCTTAGATGAGTGTCTCACTTTGCGGTGGCTAAAAGTAGCTTGTGCCAGATCCCATCCCAAAGGATGGGAGCTCTAAAACAACTTCACTCGAACTACAGACTGAGAGTTTACACCCCCACAACTCAGCTAACCCAGTGCCAGAGGCCAGCTGGCACGGTCTGGCCATGCGGATGCTCTCCTACGCTCCAGAACTATATCCAAACTGCCTTTTGGGAATGGTCTCTAGCAGGTGCCAGCTTCCAAACTGTGCTTGGGAAGTGTCTGGAAAGTTCACCATGGCCAAAGCTGTGCCAGGACCACCTGAACAATAAGAACGGTGGCAGTCCGGTGCCTGGGCCTGTGCCCTGGTGATGTTTATCAGTACAGATATAGCCACAGGCTGCATCCTGATAAGCTACTCAAGTCACCCCCAAAATGCATATCCATAGCACCATGTCAGCAAGCCTGAAAGGGAGATGCCTCCAAACTCCATCCTTGCAGCAAAAAGCATCAGAGTCCTCCAAGGAAGGATCCTGGCTCATCTCATTGCAAGACCAGTTGGGTAGATTGAGGCCACACACATGGCACAGGGCAGATAATCAAGTTGTAACAGAGTTAAGCTCTCCTGTGAAAACACCTGCAGGGTCAGTCTGCTGTCAACCATTAGTCTTGACCTAACCTCAACCTTCCCACAATCAAGTAATGTTTTGAACACACTCCTTGATTCTTAACGTCCTGCAGTACAGAGGAAGCATTTTGGAAGAATAGTTTATTACAAGGTACTACATGAATCAGCTGATCAAATGCTCCAAAACTCTGGATCCAGGTTCAAGTTTTCATATGTGACCATTTCCAGCCTGGATGTTTCCTCCAGGTATTTTTTTTAAAACCATGATAACATTGGTTGCTGTATATCTCTGGGTGTTAATGAGCTGTGAGTGGTGTTCATTTAAAAAATTCCACTCTGAAACAAGTGTATTGAGAACGTTACAATTAACTAATCAACAAAATCAGGAAATGCCACAACTAGAGTTGCACCTGCACACCTCCCTCTGCCTCCCTAGACAATGCATGATGAGAAGACCTTCCTTCAATCTTGCACAGATTTGATTCTGCTCTGATTGCCCTGAATTAAAGAAAGTTATTTGTAGGAGGAGAACTTGTTTTATGAGGTGATTCTGCTGTTTTCTGCTCTCCCTCATTTCCTAGATCTCCCTACAGTGATGGTTTGCTTAGAAGGGTAGGTAGCATTCCCTCATGGTATATTTAGTCTGTTTAAAATAATCTTAATCAACTTTAAATGATCTTTCTTCTCTTTAAGGTATGTATTTCAATATTTTAGCAAGCAGCATTGTACTACCAAGAGCTCTACAACCCTTTTTATGCACACAATTCATGGAAACGAAGCAGTTAAAAAGCCATATACCTGTGACCACGTACAAATTGTAGACTGGCAGATGAGGCAATTAGATAGATATTTAATTTATATGAAAAAATGCAGGAGAGCTGGGTATTTCCTCAGATGTACATCATTATTCTACAACATCGCACATGTAGATTATACAGAAATAGTGTATTGTTTCGCTTATACCGTGCTATATTTTTCTAAGAATTGTAGAAAATGCATATACTGTGCATTGCATTACTTGGAAACCAGTGTGCAATCAGGAAATTAAAGATCACTGAAAAAAAATACAGGTAGGGGAAGCATTAGGGCTGCTTGTGAAATGTTAGCACTGTCGCTACTCTTATGCCTAAAATGGCTCCTGAATTTTAAGATGTTAATGCAAGTTCTTTACTTTATTCTTCAAGGAATGAGCCTAAAGAAGAGGAGGGAATTTAGCCTGGAGAAGAGGAGGCTGAGGGGAGACCTAATCACTGTCTACAACTACCTGAAAGGAGGTTGTAGCAAGGTGTGTGTGTGTCTTTTCTCCCAAGTAACTAATGGTAGGACAAGAGGAAACGGCCTCAAGTTTTGCCAGGGGATGTTCAGATTGGATGTCAGGAAAAAGTTCTTCACTGAAAGGGTTCTCAGGCACTGGAACGGGCTGCCCAGGGAGGTGGTGGAGTCACCATCCCTGGAGATATTTAAAAGACGGGTAGATGAGGTGCTCAGAGATATGGTTTAGTAGTGGACAGGTACGGTTGGACTTGATGATCTCAAAGGTCTTTTCCAACCAAATTATGATTCTATGAATTTCATAGGTGCTTGGCACCTCAAATTAGAGAACCATAAAAAGTGAAGTTTATTATTTAACAGCTGGGAGAAAGGATTCATCATCCCTCAGCTTCAGGCATGGAAGATAGTTGACATCCTTCAACACTCCACCAAGAGAGGAGGGAATTCTGTGTGCCCAAGTCTCAGCCTGTGCCAATTGCAGAGGAGCCCTTCTCTCTTCATGAACTACAGCGGGAATAGGGAGGAGACCAGCCAGCTAAGTTAGCTACTAGTATTTGCCTCATTTTTACCCTTAAAATTCTTCCTCTTCTTTTGAGCTGGAGGCAAAGCAGAGTTTTATTGCACCATATTCCCATTAATAAATATCACAAACACTGCTGCTCACCATTCATTTACTCCACTGACAATCTGAGAACTACTCCTAAACATACATTGTTTTACGCTGGCTATAAAGTAAAATATTTGAGCCATCTCCTAAGTGTTGCATTACTTTTTAAAGGCCTTGTCCTAGGTCTAACACTATATATTTTTTTTAATGGTATGTGGAAATAAATATTAAATCATTGCTGATAACATGTGTGAATGACACAAAGTTTGACAACAGAAGTATTAAGGAGAGTGAGGTAGTCATAAAATCAGCTTGGATTCCTTAGTACATTAAGCTCAATCAGCAAACACAGATTTTAATATAGACATATGACTCTGTGTTCAGCTAGGAAGAAAGAAAGAAAGCAGGAACAGAGAGAACAAAGTATCACATAATGGAAAATAGCATCTGAAAGTAATTTAGGGGTCACAGTAGCCAAACAGCTTAGCACTAGCTCCCATTAGGATGTCGTGATGAAAAGCACTAATGCAATCCATGGACATGTGCACAGCAGAGGAGGAGAAGACACTGACTTGATTTTAATTTACAGCAGCATTGAGACTACTGCTGGAATATTAAATTGACTCCTGCCAACCATATTTTTAAAGGATGTTGAAAAACTGGGGATGGTGTAAGAAGGATCTACAGTAGTAATTTCAGAACTGGAGAGCATGTCTCTGGTTTCCAGGCTTCAAATTTTACGTGTCCATGAAATACAAACTCTTATTCCATGGAAATCATTCTGTGGTAGTCCAAGAGCTACAGGGGCCCATGGATTTTCCTCAAGATCTTCTCATTTATATGAATATTACAGCATACATAAAACTATGGATTCACATAAAATGTGGTATGTTTCTTGGGAAGATAATTATAGTAGCTTTCATGAGAGCTGAAAAAAGTTTGATTTAACAGCCATCAGTGATTTTAGTGGCTGGGTTACACCACTAATCAAGACCAAGAAAGCAGTTCTGTAAGAACATTTGCACTAGTGGCCTGATTGTCACAAAATCATAGAACGGTTTGGATTGGAAGGGACCTTAAAGCTCATCCAGTTCCAACCCCCCTGCCATCAGCAGAGACACCTTCCACTAGACCACGTTGCTCAAAGCCTCATCCAACCTGGCCTTCAACACTTCCAGAAACATGAAAATTGTTTTGCTTCTGTAATCTTTCAGGATTTTTATTACTTTGAACCAACTGATGCAAACGGGAACACGCATGAGAGGAACCTTTCAACAGGTACAACCTACAAAACGGATTTCAGAATGCAATGATTTTCTAGATCATTATCCCAACCACAGAAAGTACTACTGACTTAGAATGAAGGACTTTATTTGCTTTATGCCATTACTTCATTTCTGTTTTCCACTGGGTATTAAAACTTAAACCCTTCATTAATTCAGCCCCAGTGAAACTGCACAAGGAGTACACAACTGATTTTTGCTTCTTTAATAACAAATATATTCCCCATACAGAGATCTCACCCATAACTGAGTTTTTTATTATCTAGCAGTATCATGTCTTCTCAGATAATTTTAGCTAATGAAATCACAAACCTTTCATATCATTCTCTTCATTAGCAATGAAGAAATTCTGCAACTAAAATTTATATGAAGAAAAATATGTCACAGGTCAGCAACATCTCTAAATCTCTTGGCCAGTGGCATTTGCAGCCCTGAGCAGCTGTGATACACGAGTTCTCAATAAAATATATCAACCAACGTATACACTTGCTCAGTTAAAGGCCAGATAACACAGAGAGCAGATGTCTGCCAGCATTTTAACTGTAAGGTCCACTTTTTTAACCCACGTTTATCTGCTGACCATCTTCTTTCATTACACCTCAGCCAGACCATTCTCCTTCCTATTTGTGGGCATATAATATCTTCATGGAAAAGAGAGCAACTAGGTGATGCTGTCAGGACACCAAACATTCAGGTTTCTTTTTAAAAAAGATTTTAAAGAAATGTTAAGAAACAGCCTTTTAAAGAAACATTCTATTTCTTTTTACATTCTTCTACTAGAATTCAATGGCTGAAATGAGACAACATCCAGGAACATGAGTATCAGCTTTGTAAGAGTTACAGGTAACCTCTCCACTGACCAGGACTGCAACCACTGACATAGATGCTAAATAACATACATAAAATACTTGAGTGACGGAGGTGGTGAAGGGTCTGGAGAACAAGTGTGATGAGGAGCAGCTGAGAGAACTGGGGTTGTTGAGCCTGGAGAAAAGGAGGCTGAGGGGAGACCTTCTGGCTCTCTCCAACTCCCTGAAAGGAGGGTGGAGAGAGGCAGGTGTGTGTCTTTTCTCCCAAGTAACTAGTGGTAGAACAAGAGGAAATGGTCTCAAGTTGCATCAAGGGAGGTTCAGATTGGGTACCAGGAAAAATTTCTTCACTGAAAGGGTTCTCAGGCACTGGAAGGGGCTGCCTAGGGAGGTGGTTCAGTCACCATCCCTGGAGGGATTTAAAAGATGGATAGAGGAGGTGCTCAGAGATATGGTTTAGTACTGGACAGGTACAGTTTGACTTGATGATCTCAAAGGTCTTTTCCAATCAAACAATTCTATGATTCTCTGATAGTATTTTGTTCCCAGATGCCTCAGAGGGAAAACTTCCACTGGCAGGTAAAGAGTTTGTCCAGGGTACAATTCTGTTGCCTGAAGATAGTAATCTATTATTATTTCAGATGCACCTACAACATCCAAGGCATCAGCAAAGGACATAGAGAGGACACAGTAACTAGAAGAGACACCCTTTCTGGAGCAGCAGTTTGGGGTAATTTGGGACATTTGTTTTCAGGTATTATAAATTTCTGTCTAGCAAAAGAAAGAGTGAATTATCTGTGCATACAGGGAAATTGATGAAAGTTTATAAGATTAAAAAACCCAAACACTGTTGAACTTGGTGAATGAGGATATGGTCTGTCCCAGACCTTGGTATTCCATCAATATTTGACCATTTAAGTTTTAAAGCAACAGTTAATGAGGCAAATGAAAAACTTAATGTTACATGCATAAAGATAATCAGGATCAAATTATGTTCATGAAAAGAAACTGCATCTGAAATGAATTCCTTAAATGTCCTGAGGAAACCGGGAACATTGTCATCTACCACCCTGACATAAGCTTCACTTTCGTAGACCAAATTCCCTCATATCTTTGCATGACAGATCAGAGAATATCTTTCTAGAAAATTAGGAGTTACATCCAACATCAGGCTCAGACACCTCTTTTTAGGTATCTCCATGGATTTAATTCAGATACCACATATTGACATCCAATGTCATTTGCAATCCCCTAGAGTATCTGAACCATCAACATAGGGCTTGCAGGTGAGATACACAACCTACAGTTGAGGTGATACACAACCTACACAACCTCCAGCTCCTATCTGGACAGGCTGCTTCATGCCAGGATGAATGTGTCAAGTGTATCTCCAATGACACTAGGTCATTTCATCTAGGGCAGAACATTTGGTCCTAAGGGAAGAATTGAGTTTGAGAGTGACACCCCTACATATAGGTGTCTACATATATGGGTGTACATGTGTTTTAGGTGTCTAACCTCCCTGTACAGTTAATGGGGACCTAATCAATGGGACACAAGAGGAATTCTACTCTCCCTGACTAGACATCTGGTCACCTGCATAGATCTCTTGATTCCACAGGCTCTACTGACTAATGCACAGGTAGCCACTACCTGCAGACACTTAAATAGAGATGCTGCATCTCACCATAGATTTTCTTTCCTACCATGCCAGTTCAGAAGGTAAACATAACATGCATAATCAGATTTCATAAATCTAGACAGTGGTAAACAACCAACAAACCAACCAAGCAAACAAAAAAAACCCTGGACATTAGACCTAAAGGAAACCACAGAATCACAGAATTGCCTGGATTGGAAAAGACCTTTAAGATCATTGAGTCCAATCATGAACCCAACAGTGACAAGTCCCCTATGACTAACCCACGTCCCTCAGCACTATGTCTACACAACTCTTCAATCCCTCCAGGGATGGGGACTCCACCACTGCCCTGGGCAACCCCTTCCAATGCTTCAGAACCCTTTCAGCAAAGAAATTCTTCCTCACATCCAATCTCAACTGCCCTGGGCACAACTTGAGGCCATTTCCTCTTGTCCTGTCCCTTGGGCCTTGGTTGAACAGACCCACCCCCACCTCTCTCCACCCTCCTCCAAGAGACTTGCACAGAGCCACAAGATCTCCCCTCAGCCTCCTTTGCTCCAGGCTCAACAACCCCAGTTCCCTCAGCCACAAGGGAACTCAGCACACTTGTGCTCCAGACCCTTCCCCAGCTCCGTTGCCCTTCTCTGGACACATTCCAGCAACTCCATGTCCTTCTCAGAGTGAGGATTTTTTTGTTCCTCAAGATTTTACTGCGATATTGAGGACCAGCCTCTGCCTTTAACACCTCCCTCTAAATTTTCCCCCCCTACAAACTCATTACCCTGCAAAAGCAGGAACTACCTGCACTGTCATCTAAACCAGAACTGCAAGGAGCAAAAAGAAAGAATATTTCAGAAAATTTTCATAAGATAAAAGGATTT
>NW_010329576.1:15892-38311 GCF_000700745.2 Antrostomus carolinensis
AAGACAGCACACAACGTACCTCCTTTGAAGTGCAACCCTATATATTGTAAGTCCCCCTTCAGTGCCCAAAATGCCGAGTACAACCCTGCTGCAGCCCCGAGCCAGGGCACAGCTTTAGTTCCAGATGTAAAGGCTCAAACCCCAGTAGGACACAGGTGAGAACTGTTTATGTAACATACGGGCAGGTGATACAGAAATGACATTACTAGGACATAGGTTTAAGCTTCAATTTCAATTTTCAGACTCCCCACGAACCCCAGGGAACGTATAAATTACCTCTCCTGCTGCTAGCCATGCTAAGCACTTGCAAGAGATTTTTTTTCTTGATTTAGCCTATTAGAGAAATACAGACTTTAAAAGTCCAGAGTCAGCAGCTGGCTTTTGCAATTGGGCATTTAAAACACACAGGCAAGGCCCAGAAGCTAAGACTTAGAATTAAAAGTAGAGTTTCCTTTCACAAAAAAACCCCAAATCAAATAAAATATAAGCACTGAATTTTAACCCTACCTCACTGATTTTTTTCAAAACTTTTATGAAAAAGCAAAATTCCAGATAATGATTGTTTATCTATCACATATACACATACATATGGAGAAGAGGAGGCTGAGGGGAGACCTGCTGGCTCTCTCCAACTCCCTGAAAGGAGGGTGGAGAGAGGTGGGGGTGGGTCTATTCACCCAAGGACCAAGTGACAGGACAAGACAAAATGGCCTCAAGTTGTGCCAAGGGCAGTTGAGATTGGATATTAGGAACAATTTCTTTGCCAAAAGGGTTCTGAGGCACTGGAACAGGCTGCCCAGGAAGGTGGAGTCACCTTCTCTGGTAGTATTTAAAAGACGGGTAGACAAGGTGCTTGGGAACATGGTTTATGGTTAGACTCAGTGATCTTAAAGGTCTTTTCCAACCACTATGATACTCTGATTCTATATGTCAACATATAAATATACAAGCAACAGCCTAAAATGGATTTTTTTTTAGATGTTTCACTATCCATAGATATAAAAATCATCCTCATGAGAAAATTTCCCTTAGTTAAAACCACATTTTCGATTAAGAAATATTTCTGTGCAATATTTTCAGGGAAGTCTAATTTAGGTCTTTAATTTGTTGGTGGTTCAAATTGTTTCCGGTCTCTTTTTCCTGGAAAACTAGGTTCCATATGCAAAAGGAATAATGAGCCTTGTCTTTTAAAGAATATACCTGGAGCTGAAAGATTTAAATTTAAAACTCAGTAGCTGGCACACAACTCCAGCCATAAGATGCTCATGGTGCACGTAGCAACATGCAGTTTGCATTGATTTGATTGACACTAATTCAGCATTTCTTGTTTGTGGCAGAGGTGTGGAAAGAACGCGATGCAGAGAGGAAATGCTATAATTTCAGTGCAAATCTACCACAGGATTTTCTGATTGTGCCATATGATCTGAAGAAAATAAAAATAGTTGCAAACTGCTGCTCCAACGTGATGTTCAACTCCTACGAGTGCTGTGAGGCTATAAGCACGACTGTAGAGTCAACGTATAGAAATCTCTGCTTGTTTTCTACCAAATGAGTGAATTATGTTTACATAAGACTATCATAAACAGAATTTTAACAGATAAAAGGTGAATAAACTAAAGGAAGTCATGTATCTGCCACCAAGTTGCAAAAGTAGTCTGTTAAGAACAGAAAAAGAGAGGGGTTTTTTATTTTTTTTTTATGCTTTTGCAGCTTTTATTTTTAACCTTAGGAAATGAACACAGTTTACATCTATTCCTGTGAGGACTGCCCAAGCACAAAAGCATGTACTTTCTCAGAGAAAAAGTCACTATGCATTTTTTATTTTTTATTTTTTTTTTAAATCTATAGAAACTTCTGGGTTATTGATGATGTGAGAGTAGCATAAAAAATAAAAGGTATTAATGCATCTCTTTATATCTGGAAAAAATATAACCCTAACCATGTTCTCTACACACAAAAAATACCCCCGGGAACTTCTGGTGATATATTTCTATGTATACTCTTGAGAAATAAAGTAGATACAAATGCATTTGCAGAGACTTTTGGACTTGATGTCACCAAATCAAAGTGAAAATTATTTCAATAACAGCTCATAGCCTTCTCATTATGGTGGTAGGGAACTATCCCTTGTTAAAGGACTTACACAGAGATGAGTACCTATTTAGCCACCATTGTAAATGAAGACAATGCATTTATTTCATCGCTATGGTTACTAAATCGAGTATGAAGTATAGAAATATGGTTCAGAAGGCAAAAAAGAATGAAGAAGAATGAATGATCCAGTGCTTTAGAAACGCAGAAGAAAGATCAAACAAATAGGCTGCACAGTTTAAGAAACAATTAATTATTAGAACTTTCACAACACATTTGATATAATCTCATTGTAACCTGATTGCAGCCATTCTTATACCAGCGCTATCTCACTCTCTTTACTTTTACCCATCTTGCCTTTTATCCTGCTGCTTGTACCTTTTATCTCTGATACTGGAGAGGGAAATGATGTATCACCATAAGCCTAAAGGCTCTGTGGAGTGATTTCTGCTGGGCACAGTGCTGGGCTTGAACAGACCCTCTCCTCCTCTCCAATATCTCTATGGGACCTGTTTGACACAAGTGGGCTAGGGGCTCTGCTAAATGCTTGCCCATATCCAGCAAACAGGATAACAAACCTTCATCTCAAATGTCTGGATATAATTCCAAGTGTTTCCCAGGGTGATTTCTAAAATCCACAAGCTCAGAGAGCCAAAGGGTGGGAGCTCAGTAGGTTTAGATGAGACCTAAGTAATAAATTCTTCAGTGTGAGGGTGGTGAGACAGTGTCCCAGGTTGCCTAGAGAAGCTGTGGCTGCTCCTCCCTGGAAGTGTTGAAGGCCAGGTTGGATGAGGCTTTGAGCAACCTGGTCTAGTGGAAGGTGTCCCTGTTTGTGACAGGGGGCTGGAAGTGGATGAGCTGTAAGGTCCTTTCCAACCCAGACCTTTCCATGATTCACAGCACCCAGATTTCTTCATCTAGTGTACATACAGCTGACAACTGACTCCTACCAAGCAAGTTTAGTTTGGACTGCTCCCCACCAAGAAAGCAGATTTAAGCCAGTGAGATGATTCAAAAGTATTAAAATCAGGAGAACAGCCAATAGAAATGGTCAACATTACATTTTATTGCTTGGAAATGTTGTAAAGCTGCACTCTGTATACGATCCAAACAGGCTGCTTTGTGAACCAAAACAAAGAAGACTAATGGCTAAGACTATACATCCCTTTCTCCTCTCTTTAATGACACACAGTCAACAATTTAATTCTACTCACTCACTGAAACATCGCTTGCTCCAGAAATGCCAGTCAAATTGTATTTGGTTCATGCAATCCTCATCAGAACTATTCAAAATCCAAGGCTAAAAATGCTGCAGTCAAAATCCTGGGCAAAGTGGAAAGGAGGCAAAGGGATGACACTCGGAATAGGATGTACAAAAACCAAGATTAATCTACCTGACATTCTGCTGCCGCCTCCTCAAAGCAAATCCAAACAAATTCAGTACAAGAGTTTCAGAAACAGTCTCTATCATATTTAGGCAAAGCCAGCTATTAGGCCACTTTATGTACTTGGCACACTTGGAAATCTCTTTGCCATAGCTAATTAGGATGAGATCTGATTAATTAGGACTTTTTCATCCTTCTTCTCTGACCAACACATAGCAATGGATTATTTACCCATATTAAATAGAATTCTTCAGCAACACTGCCTCAAAAAAAAAAAAAAGAAAAAAAAAAGAGATTTTCTAGAGTCATAGAAGAGAGCCAAGAAGATCCAGATGGAACTAAAGCATTTAAATTAATACTGTTCCCACATACTCCAGTGTAAGCACACAGCTGTACCCCAGTCATATTGATAAAGGGAGATGGGCTGGCTCTACCCTGGCAGTTAATGCTGTGCCTTAGCTTCAAGCCACAGTACGTTGGCATCACTCTAGACACAGTATGTTGGCATAGTATGTGACAGGCATGGACCTCCTGAGCTTTCAGAGTAACTTATTTGAAATCCCCAGAGCTGGGGAGGGACTTTTTATAAGGGCAGTTAATGACAGAACAAGGGGAAACAGCTTGAAACTGGAAGAGGGCAGGTTTAGATTAGATATTAGGAAGAAATTATTTACTGTGAGGGTGGTGAGACAGTGTCTCAGGTTGGCCAGAGAAGCTGTGGCTGGTCCTCCCTGGAAGTGTTGAAGGCCAGGTTGGATGAGGCTTTGAGCAACCTGGTCTAGTGGAAGGTGTCCCTGCTGATGGCAGGAGGGTTGGAACTGGATGAGCTTTAAGGTCCCTTCAAACCCAAACTGTTCTAGGATTCTATGATTCTATGACTGAGGAGCTTGAACGTTGCTGAGTTTATTGGGATTGAGCTTATAAAATCACTGTAGAAAAGGTTGCCTCCTACTCTGAAAGGTATGAACATAGCTAAAGCAGAGAGCCAAGAAAACAAAAAAAAAAAAGACAGAATAAGAGTAATAATAATGACACTAGTACTGAGTAAAATTCCTCCTTTTTATTCTCTGACACAAGATGCAATTTCTGAAAGGAAATGGGAACAGAAAAAAGGTAAGTGCAGATGAAAATATGAAAATAACCTTGTTTTATCCAGTATGGCCCCCTGAGATCACTGCTCCTAGAGATTACGAGTTGCAAAGTCTCCCTCAGAAAGCACAAGTGAGCCTCTCTCAGTGAGCCTAATAAAAAGCAAATTGAAAATCATGTTGCTGAGGTACAACTGAGAATTGCATCTAACCACATAATTTCCATGAAATGGTCAATCAACAGATGGTTACAAGACTGGTGCCATAGCCAGGGGTTCGGCTACTTAGATCATGGGACACCATGTTCTTTGAGAAACCTGGTCTACTGGGGGCTGATAGGGTCCATCTGTCAGAGAAGAAGAGCATCTTTGGTCACAGGCTTGCCAAGATGGTGAAAAGGGCTTTAAACTGAAGTTGCTAGAGCAGGGGAACCTCAATCCATCACCACCTCCAAGCTCAGGATTGAGGCATCCAACAAAGAGGAAGCCAGGTAAAAACACAAAGAGGCCTGCATGGATGGACAAGGAGTTCCCAGACAAATTCAAACACAGAAAGGAAGCCTACAGTGGAAGCAAGGACAGGTAGCCTGAGATGAATACAGAGAAATTATCCCAGCAGCCAGGGTTCAGGTTAGCAAAGCTAAAGCCCTGATAGAATTATCTGGCCAGGGACATCAAGGGCAACAAGGAAAGCTTCTAGAAGTACATCGGTGATAAAAGGAAGACTGGGGAAAATGTGAGCCCTCTCCAGAAAGAAATAGGAGACCTGGTTTCCTGGGATATGGAGAAGGCTGAGGTACTCGATGATATTTTTGCCTCAGTCTTCACCGGTAAGTGCTCAAGCCACACCACCCAAGTCACAGAAGGCAAAGGCAGGGATTGGGAGAATGAACTACCCACTGTAGAAGATCAGGTTTGGGATCATCTAAGGAACCTCAGGGTGCACAAGTCCATGGGACCTGATGAGATGCATCCATGGGTTCTGTGAGAAATGGCAGATGAAGTTGCCAAGCCACTATCCATCATATTTGAGAAGTTGTAGCAGTCTGGTGAAGTTCCCTGCTCATGGCAGGGGGGTTGGGACTAGATGATCTTTAAGGTCTCTTCCAACTCAAACCATTCTATGATTCCATGGTTCTATGAGATAACTGCCTCTCAGATCACAATAACGGGAAATGTGGAGAGCAAATCACAAAAACTAGTGGTTCTGGTGGATGAACCACAATGTGCTTGGACGCTGGGAGCCATGCTAGATCAGGTTTTGGTGTGTTTTGCTGCTCACGTCAAAGGCTTGGGAAGTTTTAGACTGCTCAAGGCAATACAAAGTCAAGTTCTGTAATGTACCTTTAGTTCTCTTCCAACAAAAACTATCCACCTGACTTTCATCTCTGCCAAGACTTGCTGTAAACTTGCGGCACCCACTGTGCAAAGAAGCCATGAAGTGAGAATAAAAGGATCTTAAGTAACAGTCCAGTAATACAAAAAGAATGAGAGTCTAGATATTTATTAGCATCCAAAATCTCAAACTGAAACATCATGAGACTGAAGGGGGAAAAGCAAACCTATAGAGAAAGAAATTGGTGCAACTCTGAAACACCCTTTAACAGAAGATGACAAAGAATTGCCTCGTCTTATGGAAAAAGTCACTTGAAAAATTAGCTATTAAAGCCTGAAAGTCACCCGCATTCTTGCGTAAATGAGCATGAACATGCATTTCTCTTCCTAGAGTTGGCACAAAGGAAAAGCCAACAAGTTTACTGTGAATTTTGCAAAGACTTCAGTACAAAGTGCTCAAAAATAAAAAAAGACTTCCTTGGAAGGTAAACTTGATTTCCCAAAGGGGATGAGTAAGCAGTCATTTCCCTCGCAGGCAAATGAAAGCCATGATGAGCTTTCAAAGATGTCATTCACAAAACTGCCCTTAATGGGACAGCAGAGTGACTGAATCCAGGCAGGAAATTAAGAGACAGCATGGATGGTCATTTTGATGAGAAGACTCAAAGAGAACAGAGAAAGGAAACAAGGGGGCTGTGCAGCACTCTTATCTCCTTTGACTGGGTCCTGTTAATAGGACAAAAAAATTTAAGGGAGTGATGAAAAGAGTGGGAATCTTTAAAAAAAACCCCAACTTTTTCAAAGGCATAATTCTGTTTGAGTTTTAGAATTTTTCTTTCTAAATATGCCAGAATACATCCCAGCAGGACACACAAGCTTATGCTATATGGATTATCTGGTGATAGGGGTATTGTCATGGAAACATTATCTCTGCTCAGAAGTGATTACTTCTGCTCTCATTCTCTTCATATATTAATAATAGGGGGTTTTTTTGGTTGTTATTAAGTCAGTGACAGACTATGAACCTGAAGCTTCTCCTATCTCCTGTATGGATTTCATCCTGGTTTTCAGCTGTGTCATTTCTCATTTACAGACAGATTGCAGTAGTGGCCCAGAAGTACTGCCAGAACCCACAGGAAAAACTGTCCCACATCCCCCATGCAGCCACTGTGTCTGGTTTAGTAAGGAGACAAAGATCTCTGTCTTCTGCAAGGATGGATACAACTTTTAGACTATGACCCAGTAGATACATCACAGGTACTGAGAATACAACTTATACACTAGGACATCTAACAAAATAGACAAAATGGGATTTTCCTACAGAAACTTTGACTTGAGTATTTACGGGAAGGTCTCAAAGCTCGCTTTAAAGACAATAAAGTCTTACTAGAGGATATAGTTGCCTAAACATAGGCATCCATAGGCATTATTTGAGATAGGTTGAGAGAGGTAATCTTCTTCCTCTGCTTAGCCCTGGTGAGGGCCCACCTGGAGTTTTGTGTCCAGTTCTGGGCCCCCCAGTACATGAAGGACATGGAACTCCTGGAGCGTGTCCAGCGAAGGGCGACTAAGATGATTAAAGGACTGGAGCATCTTTCATATGAGGAAAGGGTGAGGGAGCTGGGCCTGTCCAGCCTGGAGAAAAGACAACTCGGAGGGGATCTGATTAATGTTTATAAATATCTAAAGGGAGAGTGTCTAGAGGATGGGGCCAGACTCTTCTCATTGGCACCCAACAATAGGACGAGAGGCAACGGGTATGAACTGCAGCACAGGAAGTTCCACGTGAACATAAGGAAGAATTTCTTTACTGTGAGGGTGACTGAGCACTGGAACAAGTTGCCCAGAGAGGTTGTGGAATCTCCCTCCCTGGAGATATTAAAAAACCATCTGGACAAAATCCTGGTTCCTGTGCTCTAGGAGTCCCTGCTTGAGCAGGGGGGTTGGACTAGATGAGCTTCAGAGGGGTCCCTTCCAACCTCAACCATTCTGTGATTCTGAGATGCCACAGGGAATCTTATCCAGCCTCTGACTACCATTCCCATGGTTCAAATCTCCTGTGGGTACTGAGTCACATCTGTGAACTTTATGTGGACACCTCAGATATTCCAGATAATCTTTAACTGCACTCAACATATATGTGTGAGCAACTTCATTGAGCCCAGTGAGCAATTCAGCTCCTCCTAAAGTAAACATCTGTCTTTGGTCATAGAATCATAGAATGGTTTGGGTTGGAAGGGACCTGCAAAGGTCATCTAGTCCAACCCCCCTGCAGTAAGCAGGGACATCTCCAACTAGATCAGGTTGCTCAGAGCCTCGTCCAACCTGACCTTGAATGTTTCCAGGGATGGAGCTTCTACCACCTCTCTGGGCAACCTGGGCCAGCTTTTCACCACCCTCATTGTAAAAAATTTCTTCCTTACATCTAGTCAGTCTACTCTCTTTTAGTTTAAAACCATCACCCTTTGATCTCCAGGGGTTCAATTAAGCTGCCCAAATGCAGGCATCAGGTACTTAGGAGATACTCAGGGATGTGACTGCTGTCCTGGGCAAAAACCCGCAAGGTATCACTGAAACAACAAAAATGACATGGACAATGGTCGTGGCTCTGTCTGTTTCATGGCTCTAGATATATGGCTCTTCCAACAACCTCACAATAAGTTCAGCTCCTTCTTGGAGATTTTTCCCCTCTTGATGTTAGGAAAAGAAAAACCTATTGAAGTTAGGAATAAGTAGATGTTTACAGTGACACAGATGGCCTATTCACAACAAAATAACCTTGTATAAAAATAGTGTGAGATGTTATTAGGGGGATTGAGGCTGGAAAGAGAAAGCGAGGTTTATACTCACAACTATTTTGACTGTGCAAAGTACCCCCAAGATCCAGAGATTATGTTTATATAAGTAAATTAAGCAGGGCAAGGACATGGTTTCTGGCACTGGTGCAGCTGGGTGGCTCATAGCACCTTGAAGTCCCTGGTATCTGCCCTAGCACTATCTGTACCAGGGGACACAATAGGCCTGGGACTTACCTCAGGAGACAATATGGACATGGCCACGTTAGCTTGTTTTCATTTGAGCAACCAGATGAATGTGACAACTTGGCCTCAGGGGCAGAAAATGGACCCCACATATGCTAAATTAAATCCTTCCCTTTCTCCTAGGCAAGAAAGTTCTTATTACTATTTAATAACAGCTCTTTTTTCTGCTGCTGTTTCATGTTCCAGCTTTGCTGGGTTTATGTGCTCAGGGACTTCCCATCGACTGCAGCTGCAACACCCATGTATGATCACTAATCTGTCACCCCAGCAGCACCATTCAGACCAGTTGTGTTCAACCCAGTCACAATTGCCTGGCCTGTCCCTGCCTCTTACATATCGTCTATGGAGAAGATATTCACCTCTCCAGACTTTGCAGGTCCCAGAAGAAAGGAGCAAAAGGGAAACCAAGTCACACATATTTTTTTTAGAAAATAAAAAAATGTCCCGTACCAGAAACCATGTTCCCAGAATTTAAAGGAAGCATTGGCATGCTTCCCACAGCCCTCAGTCTATGTCATTCTCAAGCTTATACAAGGCTTAATAGATGAAAAAATGATGAAAACATGATGCAATCAAGATGGGAGGAGCCAGAGTCATGCAATGATGAACTTATAAGGTTATATAGGTTTACAGGTGGAGCCTGGTGACTTTGAATCAGAACTTTGGATTAAATCTCAAAAATACGTGCAGGCTTACAACTGGCTGTTCCCCACCCTGTGGGACCACTCAGCTATCACTGCAACCTTGACAGACCTGAGCTTGGAAGAGATGAAGGTAGAGCCCAGAAAAACACATACAGGAAAGGCAGGAAGAAGAAATTTCGGAGACACTTGGGTGAGAAAGATATAAAAGCTGCCAGGTTGGTAATCAGAGCAGATTCCAAATAGAATCAGGGCCTCTAATTACATTTCCTCCTTTTTTTCAAAGTTTTCAATGAAATGCAACAAAATCTAATCCAGTTACGACGATGGAAGTGAAAACACCACTGGCTTGCATCAATGTAAACCCAGAAAAACTGAGAAAGGCTGTTTAGGTTTATTTCTTATATGCATCTGCGTAGCAGCACCCTCAAGATGCATTATTTAAAAATTCAGAGAAACACAGTACTATTTAGTTATTTTGTGCACAAAACAGTCGGGATGACAGGTACAATTATTTTAATGGCAGGCAAGCACCCTGAAGGTTATTCAAATGGTCACTGATGAGCCTTGGAACACCCAGTTTTACAAGAGCATAACATGAAGCTCTGAAATCTGTTGTAGAGCAGAGTTAATTTTTAAAAAGAGCAAAATCTATAGTCGACTATCCTCTTCCTCCTCCCTCCACCCTCAAGCCCCCCAAACACTGGGTCTGGCGGTTATTCTGATCCCTGGAGTTTGATGCATGTTTGATTCACAGACTGCAGCATGTCTGCACCAGATGGCCCCAAGTTAATGAACACAAACTCATCACTTTTACTCACGAGGGAGATGTGCAGCTCAATCTGATTTGTACCCGACAACTAAAAATATTTTAGTATTTTTAGTGAGCATTTTACTGTTACAAAATGGCATTTGAGGAAAGCATTAAAAGAACACAGCCTACCCACCAAATGTACTTCCACAGATGAAGAACAGCACTGCTGCCTTTTCCCCTTCTCATCAGAGCTGAGTTAACATATTCCCAAACCTTAAAACTGCAAGAAGCACATAAAGAAAGCGATAAGATCTGGGACCTTCTCAGGCACCATTAAGCCAGTTGCAAAAAGTCTCCTGAGTCTGCTGAAAGCAGATCTGGGCTCCGAGTTTGTTACCACAGCAGGTTGGAAAGGCTATGGGTCATGTAGGCATGTAGCGATAGGATGAGGGGTAATGGTTTGAAACTAGAAAAAGGTAGATTTAGGTTGGATATTAGGAAAAAGTTCTTCAATATGAAGGTGGTGGATCATTGGAACAGGTTGCCCAGAGAGGTGGTAGAAGCCCCATCCGTGGAAACATTCAAGGTCAGATTGGATAAGGCTCTGAGCAGCCTGCTCTAGTAAAGATGTCCCTGCTGATGGCAGGGGGGTTGGACTAGATGACCTTTGAGGGTCCCTTCCCACCCAAACCATTCTATGATTCTATATTCTCAGCGAACATAAAACAAAGTGAATGCCTGGAAACCATCAGAGCTGTGATTATTTATACGGGCTAATGATGGATCTGCACGGGTTCACTGTGATTTTCACGTGTAGCACACAAGATGTAACTGCGTGAGAATATAAAACACATACAAAAAACAGCATGACACTGCCACAATATGCAGAAGATTTTTCCCCAAGGAACCAAGAGACATTTGTTAAAAGATGAAAACCAGATCCCCAGTCTATGACCCAAAATGGGATTAATTGCTTCCCTTGGAGTCAATGGGCACAAAATCATGATTGCAAACACGTGGCAGGAGCCACATTCCCAGAATTTAAAGGAATCTTGATTTCACCTTTCACTCAAAAGGCTGTTGAGCATTCCAAAACTTTATTGTAATTTTAGACTGGGATGTGACTTCCTTACTACTCGCGGTGATTTTACATGCTTGAGTATGATATACACCACAAGATCATAAGATGCAATTCTTAAAGAGACCATATAGTTATCTGAAAACTTGTTAGAGGCATTGCATGTTGAGGTGAATGTTTGATACATCTTACCCCTGTACTGGGCACTTGTGAGGCTGCAGCTCAAGTCCTGGGTTCAGTTTTGGGCCCCTGACTCCAAGAAGGACATGGAGGTGCTGGAGCGTGTCCAGAGAAGGGCAACGGAGCTGGGGAAGGGTCTGGAGCACAAGTGTGCTGAGTTCCCTTGTGGCTGAGGGAACTGGGGGTGTTGAGCCTGGAGAAAAGGAGTCTGAGGGGAGACCTTGTGGCTCTGTGCAAGTCCCTTGGAGGAGGGTGGAGAGAGGTGGGGGGGGGTCTGTTCAACCAAGGACCAAGGGACAGGAGAAGAGGAAATGGGCTCCAGTTGTGCCCAGGGCAGTTGAGATGGGATGTGAGAATAATTTCTGTGCTGAAAGGGTTCTGAGACATTGGAAGGGGTTGCCCAGGGCAGTGGTGGAGTCCCCATCCCTGGTGGGATTGAAGAGTCGTGTAGACATAGTGCTGAGGGACGTGGGTTAGTCGGGGACTTGTCAGTGTTGGGTTAATGATTGGACTCCATGATCTTAAAGGTCTTTTCCAATCGAGGCAATTCTGGGATTCTGTGATACTGTGAAATTGTCAGTTCTTCCACCTGATGTTCCAAATTGTGTCTTTCAAAACAATGGGAAGAAACGTGCACTCCTCTTCCACGCTGCAAGGGAAATGCTGCTCTGCTCAGGATATGCATCTGTTTTGCTTCTGTATGGCTAATTAATAAATAAACCATTTAACTAGTCTGAATTTAGGAAGCCTACTGTTAACATTGTCTTGCCCTGCAGCTGTAGTACCATTTTATTAGTGCTGGTGACAAAGGTACCATGAAGTTACTAACATTTCACACGTACTAATTTTAGTTCCTCACATATCAGTATTGCTCTGCAGTTCCAGACTGGTGTTTCTGTAACCAGGAAATCTCAGCACATGTTTTTAAGGCATATTTCCCTGTTCATCTTCTCATTTTTTCCTTACTCACACCCCTCTTAAACATAAGCCAAAGAAACAAATAATATTTCAGCCTATGCCCATGCACCATTAAAAATAGGCATGCAGCACTTCCCATGCATAATTCATTCTTCCTGTATTTCCAGTCAAGACGTCTTCACTTTGCAAGTGTAAAGTGACAATTCTTGCAGATTTGGGAAATAATCTTTTTACATCTGTTACAAGCTAGCAGACACCATTTGGCAAGTGTTAAAAAATACCATATATGACCAGGAATACAGCGTTCTGTTTGGTTAGAAGCATTCTAAAACTAATAGTCTGTAGGGGAAAAAAAAAATAATTAAAAAATGACTTGAATGTTTTTTCCTTCTGACAGAAATATTCCAATTTTCCAGCCATTTATCACTCTATTGCCTTTATGTATTTTGCCCTCCCTATTCCTCACTCTTTTCCTTTTCACACGCATCATTTCACTGGATCATCTCATCTTCATCATCTCTGGAGATGTTCAAAATCCACCTGGACACTTTCCTGTGCAACTTGCTGTAGGAACCTGCTTTGGCAGGGGGGGTTGGACTGGATGATCTCCTGAGGTCCCTTCTATAATTCTGTGATCTTGTTTTGCAAATATTTGGGGTTTTTTTTCTTCTTTTTTTTTTTTTTTTTCTTTTTAATGTTGATTTTTCAGCCCTCTTCGATGATAGACTCAGAATAAGGTTCCATTCCCTTCCTGCTCAGGCCTCTTGTGCCCTATTCACATAACCCAACTCCCTGAAGCCTCTCCCCATCTATGTTCACTCTCTCTCTGCCTTTCCCACCAGTTTACTCTTTTCCATCAGCCCAGTTCTCTACCCCTGCCTTTATTTCCCATCTACCTAATTTAGCTGTCTACTTTTAAGTCTGATTAGTCTTGCACCAGAAGCGCAAGGAGTAACGCTGCCGTAACAAAGAGAGGGAGAGCTTGTAGGGCCACTTTACAAAGTGATTTAGCGGGGTGAGGAGCACCTTGCTGCATACTAATGCTGTTTTAATAATGCTGCCCAAACACCCCGATGACTGTGCTAACAATATGCAAGCACGGAATGAGCTGGGAATGAGATCTGTGTGCACATGAGGAGTGAAGATAATGGGTGAATGCACATTTCAACCCAGTTTGCCATAAGCGGTAATATCACCGCGACTCGATTCTTTTCTCTGCATTTCATGTCGATGTTTTCTCCTACTATAATACCATCCTTTGCTCTCTACACTTAAATGCACTCCATTTGCATTCCCAGTCCTTCATTTAAAGAAATAATACAACCGATGCTAGCCGTATAGCTAAAGAAAGTGATATATATTTAATTAAAATGATGCTGACGCAGCAGCGAGGCTCACAATTCGCCACCGCTTTGGCACCCGCTTGCAAAGACAGTCAGCAAAAAAAAAACCAACCCAAAAAACATCTGCAATGCTTCAAGGACCCGATCCTGCCACCTCATCTGAAATTGCAAATCTCCTTGAGTATCTCTAGTGTATCCTCTGAGGTTCACTCTGGAAAACAGCTCTGCCCTGTGCTGGGAGTTGTAAGCGTTGCCTCAGGCATGGCTGGGAGGTGTCCTCAGGAGCACGCACAGACCCACGCGCGCTCGCTCGAGTGCGTTTGACAGGTTCTCAGCACTGCTACCCAAGGAAAAAACAAAATCACTTTTCTTGGTATTGTACTGGTAAAGCAGCTGGCATAAATCACACAAAGTAGTAACCAAGAGGTTTCTAAGAAGCCATATTTAATGTGAGAAGGGGAGGAAAACAAGCTTCTAAGTTTTTTTTTTCAAGTTTTGGATATGAGATGCTAAAATATCAGACTTTTTAAATCATTAACAAACCAATGGGGGGAGGAAAAAAAAATGCTGCCTGTGTGTCCTTTTTCAGGCAGTATTTGAGCAACTTTAGAAATGCTAGATGAACCATATTGATTTTTTTTATTTGTGGCTTTGATGGGAATTTAATTGAAAAGCTTGGTAACTCAGGTTTTTGAAGCTTGTTTGCACAGAGTGTTCCACAGCAGAATTGTGAAAAAAGGAAAAAAACAAAACAAAACAAAACACAAAAAAAAAACCCCAAAGGATTTTTTTTCTGGTCACCCAGAAGAGGCGGTGACAAAAGACCTGCTACAGATTTTACATTCTCATCTCCTGGAGTTTGAAATCACATGCACTTTATTCATTGCCTATAGACAGACACTGCATTTTGTCAGTACAGCTCATCATGAAAGCCAGGCTGCTGGCAATTAATTTTTCTTCTTTTATTTTCCTCCTTTTTTATGTGATTAGAAATGGTCAGATGGATTTCCATCAGGATCATTTCAATAAACTGAAAAAGGAGGTAACACCCTGGCCGTCTCCTTTATGTTCTATTAGCTTAATAGGAAACATTTTTTTTAAAAAATCCTGATAATTCTGAAGTTGTTCCGCGCACACATCTCGGGTTCAAATATTCTTTATTGTTTCTAGATCAAAAAATGCAAAATAAAAGCCTGGAGAAGCAAGGAATAAGTGACAGGGTGGAATGGCATGTGAAGACACGGAGGGATCTTTTTAGCAGTTAATAGGTAAGAGTGACACATCCTATAGTTTTCCTCTCCCTATTTTTTAAGGAAAAAATATCTGCAAGAGGCTTTGGTGGTGTCACTATATTAACTTGCCAATGTGTAAAATAATCCTTTCATTTAGTTCTGCCCCAAAATGTGAGCTTCTTCCCAAACTTTACACGGCAAGGAGCTTGAAATTTTTGTCACTATCTGCAGCTCTCGTCATAGCTGGGCTGATTACAGTAATATATTTTCCCAAAATTAGAGCCCAAACTCAATTAAAACCCGAACTAGGGGATAACACATCTGCCTGTTTATTTAGTGGTATTTCCACAGATTTGTGTTTTCTCACCTGGAAGTATTTTCAGTTTAGGATGATAGTTAAATATTCACTTTTATCTGCAAAGCCTCAAACAAAACTGGCTGCAATTTATGCCTTTTTCTGTGTAATACAGCATCAAGAGACTTGATCTTACAGCTTCCCAAAGCAAAGGAGAAGAGAGCTGTTTTGTGATAGATCTGAGGCAGATCTTTAACAAAATGAGTATATGTTTATTCATTTATCTATTTCTCTATTTATTTATTTATTATAAATAAAAAATGAGTGTTTATTTATTTAATTTATGTCACCTTATTTATCTATCTATTTATTTATGTATTTATATAATATATATATTTTAATCCAATTGTAACATCCTATTTTCCCCAAGTGCTCTCAACTTTCATGAAAGCTACTGGCTAGCTGCTAGACACTCATTACATGGAAATAACATTAATTAAACAGATAAGATATGTCAGTCAGATATACACCGTTTCTCCCTCTCTGTGTCACAACTCTAAGCTATGACAATATAATATCATGTAGTCACAGCCTAATAGAGTGGCACATGAAAATGTAATTGCATTACAGAAGAGCATGATGATCTGAGTAAAGTCATCACATGACAAGTTATCCCAGGATGATAGTATCTGTCCCACATTATATTATTTTGGGAATAATAAACATTATATGTAGGAAAACACTAAGCCAAAATAAGCTTGGTCATCCCACAGAGCTTGTGACAGATGGCAATTCTAGCTCTATAATCAAAGCAATAATTAACCTAGTAGTTATTAAAAAAAAAGAGAAAAAAAATCAAACCACATTTGCAATCCAGTTTCCACATCAAGGATATGCTGCAATATTCAGCAGTGTTTCCAGATACACTGATTATCTAGATTAAATAAGGTGACTGACAGGAAACCCCTGGTGCTGCAGAAGACACCATGGCTCACCAATATCTGGTACTTATTTCAAGTGTTGATGGTTTTGACAAAATAGAACCCGAAAGTGGAAATGAGGATCTGTTCAAAAGATGTGAAAACCCTACTGCATCCACTCACAAACTATTTGGCCTGGTTGCTCCATGAATACAGCCCTTTTTATCCTATTTATTCAATATCTGTCAAGAGGCTAATTGCAGTATTTTACCTATATGTGATCTATATTCACTCTAAAAGTCACTGGTGGAAATAAATTCTAAATATATAATTTATTGGTGAACTAGTTGGCTAATCAGGACATAGTGTCCCTTCTGTCTGACAACCAAAAAACACCTGAACATTAAAATCAAGACTTTTTGTTTAGGTTAGCAAGTTTAATCTGTAAGAATATTTTCACACTCATTTTTATTATCAACTTCTTGTTCATTGCTTGAGTTCACCTATCAATTAGCAAGGACCTAAATGAACTTATGTGCACAAGGTGTCTCTACAAGTTTTAGGGGTCTCTCTACCTCATCTTTTATTAGATCCACTTTGATAAATTGAAGTGACACATAGGAATGGTAAAAACAAAATAAATAAATATACCTGTATTGATATATAGGTGTATATATAAATATAAAAATATAAACCAAGGATTCATCAGTCATAATTAGCAAAGAGAAGAAGTCATCTTACATAGTGATTATTGCACAGAAAGAGAAGTGTTAAGCTTTCTCTATTCATGGTTGTCATGAAGACAATGGGAGTTTTTGTCAATGTAGGAGTTTTTCATGGGTAACTTTAGGTAACGTTGAACTATTTTATCATGATAATGACAACCAGGCATTTGCAATTTGACTGGCTGTCAGTGTATGATCCCAGGAAATCAAGCTTTCCACCATCATCAGAGAACTCTCTGGTCAAAGAACTTGCTTATTTTCTGTACATCATGTCTTTTCAGTACAGCAGGCTTTGTAACTTGTGATATTACACAAACTGCTGTGAATAGTGGGACACACACAAACCAGATGTCCCATAGAGTCCAGGAAATTGAATATTGATGAACAAAGTAATGGTTCTCTCAATGAATCTATAAATTCATCAAGATAAGTCATGGGATGCAGTATAATGGCTTAATGCAGTCCCAGCTCTTTTAAAATAGGGAAAAACTGAGGATGAATTAGTTCATAAAATAGTAGCACTTTGTATTGATAGGGCTGCAGGTCTGAAAGACCTCCTCCTGTGTCATCAAATTCGGTTTCCTGGCACTGGAAGCTCACATATATCCTTTCATGAACTTTGCAAGCACTGTCACATAAATCATCAGATTTCTTACCTCCTCTATTCTGTTTGGGCAGCTGTTTCTGAACCCAGCTGCTCTAATGATTCTAAAACATCTAATTTCCAAACCTAAATGTAAAGATGGTGGTGGAGCACTGGAACAGGCTCCCCAGGGAGGTGCTCATGGCACCAAGCCTGACAAGATTCCAGCAGCATTTGGCCAAGGCCCTCAGGGACATGGTCTGAATGTTGGGCTTGTACTGTGCAGGGACAGGAGTTGGACTCCATCATCCTTGTGGGTCCCTTCCAACTCATAACATTCGATGATTCTGTGATTCTATGAATTTATAGCCACCTGGATTTGTGCTAACATTGGTCTCACATTATCATTACAGCTCCAATTCCCCAGTTCTGTAGAAAATAATCTGGCCGACAGATCCTAGATCTACCCACCTCTACCCCTCTGCTGCCTCACAGTGTCACCCAGAAGTACCCCCAGATCCTACCCCTTCTCACTGCTTGGAGCATCTGAAAATCTCCAGCCATCAGAGAAGGTTATGATACTGGTTTTGCTAAATATTTCCATCAATTTTCTCAACAGGCAGAATGACACCCATCGAAGCGAAGTGTATTATTTAAAACAACTGTGGAGAAGGGTATTCCTTGATGTCACCTTGATCAAAGGCAATGGTCTAAGTCCTCATTCACAGAAGTAATTCTTGATGTGGAATGGCTTCATTCATACTGGAAGATAAAGTGTGCTGAATCATTCATTATTCATTACGTGGTCCACAGGCCAGGCGGTGCAGCTGGGCTCATGTCCAAACAACCAGACTCTCCTACTCCCAATGGTCTGGTCACGTTGAAACTGTCTCTTGGGAACTGTCCTTCACCTTGCCTTCCTCAGATCTCTCATGGGCATTGCTGTGGAGATTGTTACAGTGAGACAAGGCTAAAACCACGCCAAAGACCACACTAACAACTGAAGGGTGTGCACAGTCACATGGCAGCATTTGGACCAAGGCCATAACCATGTTTAGCACACCATGATCAGTGCAGCTTCTACACACACCTGTAACAGAACAAAAGAGCCCAAGGAGAGAGCTCAAGCAAGGTGTTGAATTGTATCTCACTCCATGACCCTGTTCTGGACATATCTGCAGCAGAGGTGTCTGCCAGTAAACTGGAGGTTGGATTCAGTTGCCTAAATAAAGATACCTTGCTTCTATCTCCAACTGCTGATCCAGAAGCATGCAGGACTCCTGTAGGTCCTTTGACCTACCTAACACTTATTGTGAGGGTGATGAGACACTGGAATAAGTTGCCCAGAGAAGCTGTGGCTGCTCCTCCATGGAAGTGTAGAAGGCCAGGTTGGATGAGGCTTTGAGCAACCTGGTCTAGTGGAAGGTGTCCCCTGCTGTCCAGGGGGGTTGGAACTGGATGAGCTTTAAGGGTCCCTTCCAACCAAACCATTCTATGATTCTAACAGCCCCATACAAATGTCTCAGATATCTTGAAGTACCTCAAATTGCACTAGGTTCTAAGTTAGGCGACCAAATTTTTACTCTAACATCTACTACAGAATTTCTAAACCACCAGACCCTTGTGTTCAAGTTTTAGGAACTGGTGTAGGTCATCCAGGATGGCACAGTCAGTCCTGAGCTCAGGCACTTAAAATGTATTTTTGTACAGAAAAAAAAGGGTTTGGGGGTTTCACTTTGAGGCAGCACAAACTGAAACTAAAGAGGGAAGATTGCAGGAGAGGGAAGAACCAGACCAGCCATGCAGAAGGAAAAGCCTGCAGGAAGCTTAGGGCTGTAATGTTCACAATAAAGACTTCACTAAAGGAGTAAAGGTCCACAAAGTAAAGTCCTTCACCAAAGGACTCTCTCCACTCCATGCACAGTTTTTCAAAACCACGGTAGAAATGAAATCTGCTTACCAGCATGGATATATTTTGTGCTTTTATCCTCAGATATAGAATTATTTTATTTTTGTCTTTTGAATCATGGGCAAATTCCAAAACTACAAGTTGAAATGGAAAAAAAACAAAACAAAACAAAACCAAAAAACCCACCACAGTGGCATTTTATTACAGGTTGCATTTTTATCTTGAACCAGCAGCATTAATAAACATTGCAGAGCTTTCTGAGGGGAAGATTTCACTGCCCCTCCGTGCTCTACCTCATTACCTCTTAATTTTGTTTTGCTTGCTTCTTTCTGTCGGTATAAACATGACACATTGTCAGGCAAAGAACAGGTCGAGCGATGACATTTTTTAATGTTCACACAACAACCTGACCTCCTGCTCATATTGACTAAAAAAGAAAATAAGGAAACCCCCCCCTGTTTTAAGTTTTAAATGCTAACTAGGTTCTATATTTGATTTGTTTTTCCTTCCCAGCAACGCTAATTTCAAATTGAACTGCTGACTCAATTAGTAAAATGTTGAAGTTGTTGAGACCTTGTATAATATTATGTCCCATTAATGAAAAGGAAGCCAGTAGTGTTTTTATGCCAGTAACTAAATCCAGCACCAGCATTTTAATGGGTTATTTTAATTAAACAAATTAAATTAATGATGGCCTTTGCAGAATGATGTATTACACTATTTAATATATCACTGCTACGTGCTAATCCCATTTTTAATATTATCTTCAAACATTGATCAATATAAAGACACGTAAGTCATAAACTGACTGATCTCAAGAAAAAAAAAACAAAACAATTAGTGCAAAAGAAACATGAAAAAAATGTAAATATAACTATATTCCACCTACAACCAAGATGTCACGGACTCTAATCATGATAAGAAAGCACCTTTTAGTATGCATTATTCTACTAGCAGTAGTATAAGCTATATATATTGAGGTAGTAGCCAACAAAGCAAATGGGAGTTAGAGCAGGAGTGTGATGCCATGCATGCAAAATGAAGTCCATGCTGGAACTTCCTTTAGTATATAACTCAGTAGTTATTCTATAGTTATATACTATATATTCTATAGTATATAACTCATAACCTGAATAAATGAGGTGTCTGCACAATTGCAAGTAGCCCCCAACCTTTGGATTTTTGTCCTTTGTCTTACACCCTTACTGATCATAACCAGTTTCTTTCCAGCATCATTTTAGGAAAAGATCTTAAGCTTCTCCAAGTAACTGGTCATGCCATCCCACCTCTCCTGATGTGACCTCTCCTATGAGCTGAACTCATGTTCCACCTCTTCAAAGTGGATTGCAGGGTCTATGACCATTCAGGGCCAAAGACTAGAAAATGTGGGATGATCTCAGCTCCTGAAGAAATCAGTTGCAGTTGAAGTTACAGCAATGAACAGCACCATTCCGAGACACTTGGCCACATGAGACAAACCAGGTGCCATCTACGGTGGGTGTCCTCTCTAAGTGAGGGGATAACTATCACATCTTTTAGAGAGATTAAACTTTTATTTTTACAGTGTCCTGGTTTTCAGCTGGGACAGAACTACGGGGTTTTTTAGAAACTAGAATAGCACCATGTATAAGTTCTTCCTCTCCTTTTGGCATAATTTTCTGTGACTTTTTTTTTTCTAATAAAGCCTAATTTGTGCTATTTTATAACAGCACCAGAGACCAACACACAACAGGCTACAACTGAGTTTCAGAAAATGCCATTGACAGTTACTTAAAACAGAGTGAGGGGGATCTGAGATCTGGCACGGTGATAAAGAATCAAGGAAAGATTATATAGGATTAAGTGAGAATAACTGACAAAATGGAAAAGATGCAAAGTACAAGCACAGTGAGATAATAAAACCACACAAAGCAGAGCAGGCATGCCTGAAGACACAAAATGTTGTTCACACAAGGTGAGACATTTGGCCTTAGCTTCCTGAAATTCCAAGCATTAAAGAAAATAGAACAAAAAAAAAAAGATTTTTGGAACAAAAAAAAGAAAAGATTTTTTCAAAGAAAAGGAATAAAAAGCAAAGATATGAAAAGTATTTGTTCATCTGGTATTTAAAAGAGTATTCAGAGTTCTCAAAAGTACATCCAACATTAACTTTATCCCACTAAGATAGCAGGTGTCTCTCCGAAGACATGTCAAACTCCAGTGTCGTCCATGAACTCACACACCACTCACTGGCACGTGACACATGCCCTTTGTTATACCAGAGACAGGAAACAGGATTGATATCAACCTCTGACAACCTTTCCTTTCACATTTGCCCAGTTAATATTAATTTCACTAGAGAATCCCAGCTCCTGCCAGCTGTATCCCATATATGAACTGTTCTAAAATAAATACATCTTTATGTCCTGGTTTGTAGCTGGGCCAGAGCTGGTTTCTTTTCAGCAGCTCAAACAGCACTGGGGTTTGGGTTCAGCTGGGATTTTGTAGGAGAGAAATGTTGAGAACTTACTGATGTTTTCAACTGTCGCTGGAAGTCAAAGGACTTTGTGCTTTGCTGGTCTGCAAGTGCAAAGTCTAGAGGGGCAAGGAATATTTAAAATAACCAGCTCCATGGGCATTGGGCTCTGCCAAGGGGCTGTTCCATCTCCTGTCCCCCATGGTCAGGAGATCCATGAGGGGCTCTTCCTCTCTTGCTCTCTCTGGCTTTGGCTCGGGCTCTGGCTCTCCCGGGATTGCGGTTTTGGGTCGGGATTGTGGCTCCTGCGGGATCGTGATCTGGGAACGGGCCGGGCTTGGTGGGCGGGTGGTGAGCAATGGCACTGGGTGTCACTCATTGGCATATTTTACTACTGTTATTATTATCATTCTTACTTTAATATCAGTATTATTTGAAGTTTTCTTT
>NW_010329577.1:0-25219 GCF_000700745.2 Antrostomus carolinensis
CTCAAGCCTGTCAATGTCCCTCTGGATGGCAAATGTAGTAAACCACATGTAGATGTGGTGCTTAGGGACATGGTATAGTGTTGGACTTGGCAGTGTTAGGTTTATGGTTGGACTCGATGATCTTAAAGGTCTTTTCCAACCTAAATGATTCTATGCTTCTAAGACTCAATTTTTAAAAACACCTACAAAAGTAGTCCAAATCAGAGAGCAACTAGTAAAGGAGCATCACCTTATTCAAGGAGATCAAGTAGTACGTTTTTTCATATTGAAGAGTTATTAGTGAATTGACAATTAATTCTGCTGCAGTAACTGGACATTTATACAACAGGTGAAGTAATTCACACAAGAAGGAGGCATTCATTTATCCTGCTAAGAAAATGACTCCCAAACAAGTTAATAATGGTGAAGGGCAAAAGGACAATGTCACTATTTTTACTTATGTTTTTCACATTTTACACAGAGGCTGACACTGCTTCAGAAGTAGTTTAAGTTAGGGTAGGGTGTCCCTTCATAAAATTAGGCAAGGAGCCCGAAAAGAGAACATATTGGAAAAGCTACTCTAAAGCTGTGAAAGGAAATGTGTTGCAGCTGGTGCAGGTGATCATCTTTTCATCCAGGCTGCCATCCTCTTCGGGTTTGCTTCTCTCCCGCATGCACATATAAATCATTGTTAATTTTAAAAAGACATATCCCTGAATGTATTCCTTCTACAGATTCTTTCTTACCTCATCATTTTAATTTGTGATTCACAAAGAGATGGGGAAAAAAGATTCTTACACAAAGAAACTAAGTTTTACATGACTGTGGTGATTTCTGAAATACAGTAGTCCCCTAACCACAGTTGTTGACAATTACAATATGTTTGCTAAAGCGTAATTACAACTTAATTGTAAGTTTAAATTTTATAATATCACAAATAAACAAAAAAGATGTATCTGAGTATTGTAATTGGCTGATCATACAAATACTTATTAAATATAAACACATATGCTTTTGTAGATTTGTTAGAAAGATTCGTTAATTGCTTAATGAAAGATGTCTTTCAGATACTAATTCCTTCATTTAGTTCGACAGATTAAATTTTATATGAGGAGATATTAGCATGCATGCAATGAAGTGACAAGGACAACTAAAAAGCTTAAAATGTTAATGGATGAAGTGCTGCTTTCTCGGTTACTCTAAACTAAAATCTATAATCTTCATTACATGCACTAAAGATCATCTTTTCCCCTGCTTTTTGCAGAGATAAGACAGCTATATTTAACACAGAAACGAACACCACAATATGTTTCGATTCAGCTGCTGTATTTTCATCATCATAAATAAATTACGAAAACTTTAAACAGTGCATGAATGATTCCACATAGAAAACAATAACAAAAATGCAATTAATTTTTATAGAAGAGAAAATTGATAGTTGACATCCAAGCAATCCAGCCGCTCCTATATTTCATTGCAGTAGCTTTAGGTAATTATCTTCTTGATAAACCCCCTTTGCAATGTGCTTGCAAAAAAAAAAACCCAAACAATTGACTTTAATTACTAAGGCACTACAGGGTTAATGTCAACCATTGCTGTAAAAAGCAAATTACAAGCAATACCAACAGTCCAGAGCCTTCCTTTTTGCTGTAGACTGGAGTTCAATCTGGCACCATCCTTTCTCTGTCCCCAGTAGGGTGCAGGGAGCCCTCTAGCTTCCATGTGGGTCTCCTACTGTGGTACATATTGGCCAGCATACAGCTGCTCTAAACAACTATTTGCATCTACAATGCGGTCATCCCACCACCTTCTTTTCAGATCAATATGATCAGGACAAACAATAGTTTGATTTTGATTGCTCTATAGTACGCTTGGGTAGAGCCTCTGAATGCAAGCGAATCGCTCAGGAACAATGGGCTTGGTTCATCATCCAAAGCGTCCCTTTTCAAACAGCTGCCTCTGCCACACTCACCCTGACAAACGTCCAGAAAAACAGATGGTTTCAGCATTCATGGGCAGTTTAGTGAAAGCCCTAGAGTCAACTATTCAAGACATTTTATCATCTAGCTGATAATAGAGCATTGCTTGGAGAAAAAAATTAAAAATACATTTAAAAACTCCATTAATTCGCACCCACATACAGCTCCCCTCGCACACACGCAAAACAACTTCCCTGTGTCCTGTAACACTGCAAAGTGCAAGCGCTAAAGGAAGCGTCACTCTTAATCCCTTCAGTGGGACAGCCGCATCGCTATGAAAAATGACAATCAGCGGGTAATCTCACAGACCACATACACTGCAATACCCACAAACAAAAGCAATGAATTAGTAATTGAATGGGAAGTTTAACTTTGAGCTGCCTGGGGTTTGCCACAGATTAAACCATGTCTTGCTTTTTTTTCCTCTTCTTTTTTAATTTTTTTTTTTTTTTTTTTGGAGGGGGAGGTGTATGTTTATGTGTGTATCTGAGAAATAGAGACCCTTTTTTGCTTGATTTTTTCAGGCAAACATGAATGCTTTCGAGGCATTGTATTGGGAAAGGCGCAGGATGAGTCATGATACAGACTCTGTGCATACCTACAGGAAATCACATCACTTCCACTCAGGTATCAGCAGCCTCCAAGGCAGAGAAGCTGTGGTACTACAAAGCTGAGGGACACTGCTCCCTCGAAGACAGCTGTGCCACACCTTGGTCTGGAAGGACATGAAGGACAGGCTGAAGTGCAGCCATGACCATGGCTCCTCAGTTCCAGCAGCCACAAGGCCTGACCTAGGGATGATGAATGGGCAGTATTATTCTTCTGGGATGTCTGGGCAGTATCATCCCTCACAGGATGCAAAGGTACTTTCACTTGCTCCACAAATCCCTACAACTTTGGGGAGGTTTAAACTTCCTCAAACCACACTGAAAAGTCTAACTCTTCTTGAGGCAGGATAGGAGGATTTTCCTTCTAGGAAAAAAATGAGTTCTATTTATTAGCAGCTTACAAAGATTTATTATCTACTGATCTATTATATTTTGTCAGTGGCCATATGAACTTCCTGCAGCAAAGATAAATGCCATAACTGGCACTGCACTAGTCCACTGATTAGTTCGCTGCTCTACAGCTAATCTAGATGTGCTTGCTCTAACTCAACTTTTCATTGGAGCACATGGGACTGAATCGTCCAAATGCTGGAAACTTTTTGGTAGGTGTATGTAGGTATATGTCATGCAGCTCCAAAGAAAAGCAGAAAAACAGAAAGCAAGGGCCAGCAATCATTTTTACCAATACCTCAATATGTAAATAATACAATTCAGCAGATGTATCTTGTAATTGAAAAATAAATATAAAAAAGAAAGAAAAATCTGACCATATACTGTAAATGTGGACTTATTTCCTTCTTAAAATTTTTACTTTCTAAAAACATTGTTCCCGCTCTATTGCATTTCAATTCAGGAAAAAATTATTCTGGATCCAATCAGAAATCACCAGTGAAGAAAACTTTACAGACGGAAATCACAGAGTGTCGAAGGATGGTACCAACTTGTCAAAATTATGATACATCCATGACGTCACACACAAAAATAATCATTGTGTATCAAGTATTTTTTCTCTGCATTACTAATGATGTCAGGTTTGAACACTGATTTCTCTGTTTCCCCAATAAATTCATTGTCTTCACTGATGTGCTTGCACAGAGAGACCCTCTGAAGACACTCCAAGTATCTGCTTCCTCTTTCAGATCTGTTCCAATACCTCTGCTACGACATCTCTGAAGATGCCTCTGCTATGACATCAACTAACTGTGACTGAGATGAATGTGTCACTCAGCCAATACTACAGTTAGGACTACAAAAATATAGGTCTCTCAAAGTCCTCAGGAGACTGTCTAGACCCTCCTGCTACAACTACATAAAAGGGGTAAAGGGAATAAATATTCTAGGCAAGCCTAAGTCCTTCAACCTTTCCTTTTAAATAATGCTTTTAAAATTCTTAATTTCCCCATGATTTCTTTTGGAAATTCTCCAATTTATCTACATCTTTCTTTATATGCAGTCCCCAAAACTGGATTCACTACTCCAGCTGAGGCCTCACCAGCACCATATGGTGCAAAATAATTACTTCCCATGTCTTACACATGACACTCCTGTTAAAGAATCCCGAAAAAAGGAGGTGCTTTATTTGCAATAGCATGTCCTTTCTGAGTTGTATTTCACTTGTGATCTCCTAAAACCCCAGACACTTTTCTGCCTTCCAATTACTTCTGCCTTTTGTATTTGTGTATTTAATCATATCTATTACAAGGGCACTATTTTGCTCTTCTTTACCAAATTTCACTTGGTTGATTTTTATTGTGGCATCTTAATTTATAAAGATCCTAAAGATCTTTCTGAAATGATTCATTCTTCCAAAGTGTTGCAACCCCCACCCTGACCCATTGTTGCTGTAAAAAAAAAATAAAAAATCAAACCAAACCAAACCAAACCCACCAGTGTATTTTCTCTAGAGAGTAGAACTTTCCCTGCAAAAGACGGGTGAGTGGTACTAGGTGAGCTGCCCCTGCAGTTGGAAAGAGCACCACTGGTAACTTCTCTTTGAGAACACTTTTTTTCAACTGCTTCGCAGCCACTTATGGTGATTTCATCTAGGCCATATTTTTCAAGCTTGCTTATAAGAATGTCATGTTGGACAGTGTCAAAAGCCTCACTTAAGTCAAGATACATCACATCTCCTACCTCCCCATTATCCACTAAGCCAGTTACCCTGTCAAAGAAGGAAATGAGATTGGTTTGACACAATTTGTTCTTGACAAATTCATGCTGGCTGTTTTTTATCACCTGACTATTGTCTAGGTGCTTATGAATTGTTCTAACATCTCTCTGGGAGATCAAACCAGGGCCAAACTGGAACTGGCAACTGGAAAAAGGAGTTCTCAGGGAATTAATGACAAGTCCTAAGCCTGACTTTCTTCAGCTCTCCCAGGCTGCTTCTGTTTACATAAAACATAGCTTATGTTTTAAGCTCAAACCAACAAAACTTGGCTGCCTTCTACAGTAGGACCATCTTGCAGTTCACCACTGTAGTTGCACCACATCACTACAGTGCAAGAACCATTTAGAAACACTCCAGCTAATTCCGGCTCCAGAAGCTGGAGGGCTTAAGTCCTACTCCCACTTTCTCCGACAAGGTCAGGACTTTGGTTTTGCACCTTGGGATAAATTACCCCAGATGTTCAGAGCTGGCTTTACATCTCCTATTGACACGTTCATTATTGCAGTATGCAGACACATTTAAAATGTGAACCACTTTTTCACACATTTGGCACATCTAAATGTGAACCACTTGTTTACATTAATGGGAGTCTGCACACTGTTTGTAACGGACTTCGAACCAGGCTTCAGGACACAACATTTATCATCTTTCTTTGTTTTCATAGTTTTTCTCCCAGAAAGATCCTGACCTTGTTTGAGACTTTGGGTGGTACTGCAACAACGACAATAAATATGATGGGAAAGTTGTAAATCCCATCTCAGTTTACAGAATGAGAAAGTTGTGAAATCAGGAGAATTTTAGCCAGAACAAAAAAAAAAAAAAAAAGGAAGGGGGGGGGGCGGAGAGGGAAGCAGCAATCAGAGCATTCTGTTGCCAAAATAAAAAACAAAAAAACCCAAAACAACTCCTTTCCCTCTCTGTTTTGCCTCCAGTTTAACATTTCCCCAGTCAGCCTTTCTGGTTCTTCTCTTTTTGCTAATGTTCAAGTGAGCTCTTCCTCATGCACAAGCTTTTATGCAAGAGAAAAACACTTGATTCTTTTCTTCCTCCTTTCTATCATTTTTCCCAGGCTTACCCTTACTTCTTTTCCCTTTTACCCCTCCAACACATTCATCCTCCCTCACAGACTCATCTCTCATCCTCTGTCATGCATTTTTTTCTGTCCTACTGCATAGTTCCTGTTTCTTAGTTCCCTTCCAAGTCTTCTTAACCATACAGGCTTTTATCCAGGTATTGAATTAAGTGTTGAACATCATTCTGCAGTCACACCTGGGCTACCTCAATTCAGCTTCCCACACTGTTGTTTCTATTCATGTCTCCTACAATACATCTCACCCTTCACATCAGGGAGGTTGCAAAGAGAAACAGCACAAGAAGAGCCATGGAAATAGCCATCTCAGCACCTCTTAAGACAAGCGAATGTACCTGGAGAACACTAAGCACAAGAATCCACAGCATGGATTGCAGTGCAGCTTCATCAGAAAAAAACAGTCCTGAAGGACTTCTCACACTTCACCGTGGTCACTGTTGTTCCTCAGCTTTATTTAGGTGAGCGGTTTTGCAACTGCTGGAGACCCTAGGCGGTCCACATGCTGTTTCTAAGGAGGCTACAGTAGACAGATAACGTATGCTACACAGCAGCCTATGTTTACCAGGGTCCTATGTCTTAAAAAAAACCCAGATAAGCTGAAACAGCAGTTCTGATTTTTTTAAGGTGGTATTGAAGACATTTAGTAGTACCTTGTTTCAGTACTCCTCAGTGAAAATCTTTGACCTACTATCAAGCAGGCCATTTCAGTTCATCTCTTTCCTCTATAGCCATCTGTCTTGTTTTCAAGACACAACTTCTTGAAGGAGAAATTATTTCCAGCTTTTACCATGCTCAGCACTAATGTAATAATAAATAGGCCTGCATTTATAAGCGATGCTGATAACATAATTAGATTCTCTAATCTCTGTTTACTTTGTGAAAACAGAATTTGTGTAAAAACGTTCACATAAGAATTTATATTAAAAAGTATAATTTCATTTAAAGTCTGTTTCATTGTTACTCTGCATAAATAGATTTTCCCCCACTTTTGTGACAGCCTTGCAGTCCAACGCAGGAGATAGAAGTCATTAAAGAGGAAAATGTAACAGGAGAATTACAGAAACTGGCAAGGTAACATAGAAATAGAAACATTTCCTGAAACCACTAGCTCTTTTTTTTTATTAAATGACTAGGTTTCAAGTTGATGTTGTCAGTGCAAGTAATCTTGAAATTTACACTGCAGCAGTTTCACTATCTCAAGTCAAAGGCAGAGATTATAAACTAAAAAGTCCTTTTGGAGAGCTTATGCATTAAAACTTTGAAAATTATTTGTTGCCTTGATGAAGGTTATTGCATTACAGACAGAAATAACATTTTTTAAATTAAGATCCATATGGCTACAAACATTTTGCTGCAGTGTCATCACTGTAACAGAACAATACACGATAAAGTTTTTGATTTTCTATGCAGTCTAAGTGCTGTGAAATCCAGTCACGTAAAAGCATTAAGCACTAAGTTCAGTTTTTATACTTAGCATTTCATAGGAAACATAACACTAGATTACTCAGGGGTTAAGTGCAAGATTAGAATAAAGTATATCCTGTAAATTTTGTCTATGATATAGGCTGCATATGGACAGTTCTTCCATCTGCCTAGATGACTACAACAAAGATACAAGTAGATAAAATTGCAGTTAATTTAGTAACATGTACCCACATGATAGCAAGTCCAATTTTGATTGAAATCACTTGAAGGTTCTAACATTTGCATCTCTTCAATCAGCTTTCATTTCTTACAGAGATTCATCATCTCAGTATCTAGCTAGATTGCACAAAAATATGGACCTCCATTAATTTCTAGAACGAAAAATTGAAACTAATCCCAGAGACCATCTGGAAGGCATGAGTAGCATAGAAATTCAGCTCCTTGCTTGTAAGGCCACTTCACTTTAAAAAGAACAAAAGTAACCATACAAACTCGGTCCCTTTTTTGATTACAAGTGCGATTCAAGGACCTCGGTACCTCAGTTACATGTGCCTAAGGAATGGTTGTAATGCAGGCAATGCAGTACCCAAACTAAGGAGTCCAAACCTAAGAAGTAGGAGCTGATAGCCAACATCTTTCAAAACATTCACCTCTTCTAGCTGGAATAGTTCTGAAATGTAATGAAGACTTTCTCTTGATGGATACAGAGAAAAAAGTGCATGCGAACTGCGTATTTGGGACAAATCTTCAAACCATTTTTGATACTAATTAAAGGTGTCTATATGAATAGCAACCTTGCCAGAAGAAAATGGAACTGTCAAGCCATAGAAAGAAATGGTAGATGACATAACCCTGGTCCCATGTTACTGCTCCTTCACTGTAGCAAGTTTGATCATACACATAAATAAGAGTTCAAATACGCATATGCACACTTGCACACTGGCAAACAAAATTTTTAGTCTTTTACAGCAAAAACATGTATGCTTTTATCATTCATTCTCTTTAAGAATAAATCTCATTACAAGACTTGAAAAGTTGTATACCGTAACAATATTAGAAATGCGCTTATATTAATGTGTTTCCTGAAAAGACTGTCTACATTTTGTTTCAGGGCTAAAATGTATTTGGGGAAGAACAGGCTCATTCAGAATTAATGCTTCTTTAAATCCACTTTAATTTTTTCTGTTGAGTTAATTAAATATGACACTGATTTTATCCTGTATTCAGAACCTGTTAGGTATTCTGTCCAGCTGAAATACAAACACTGTTTCAATTACAGAGGAAGGCAGGTAGAAATTAAAAGAGGCATTGCTCCTTTAGGTTTAAAGTCGCTTGGCTAGTCAGATCTTCAAGAAGAATCTCTGTTACAGAGCTGAAGATTTAAACAATCGTGACTTTCAAGAGTGTTTCCACCCCATTAGTGATATAGTAGTTCACATCAGAACGAACTACCGCATTTTACAGGATTCAGCACAGAAATGATTCTTCTCTAGTACTCAGTAGCGGCAGTATTTCAGGTTTTTTATGCCATGGGTTTTACAATCTAAACACAGAAATTAAATGCCTGTAGTCATAACTCATATCCTCCAATTGCTTTAAAATGGACATTTAGCTCCTCAAAGGGGTTGACAATGTCTTTTCAAATTATAACTGCTGATTTATATCACTGTAATATGACAAAGTAGACTTACACTCCTCAAATCTGAAGATAGAACAAATATTCTTTGCACACAGTAGCGGGCAAAGGTTCTTCAGAAATAAAATATGCCTGCCCTCTACTGACCATCTAAGAAATTCTTTTTTTTTAAAAAAACAACCCAACAATATATGCAGCAGTAAAATTTTTAATCAAATTTTAAATTTAATTTCTTTCATCATCTGAGACTTTCATCATCTGAACTGTCTCATAACGTCATATCTCCAAATTAGATTTCCAGTCTTCATGTACTTGTTGTATCCTTCCAGAAAGCTCAAAGTCTGTCAGTTTGCACAACAAGTTATATGTACCCAATTTTTTTTTTTTTTTTTTTTAAGTCACTGGACTCCTGAGAAAATCAGGGAGAGAGAATGGAGTAGCCTGGAGTTTAAAATCTGACTGTCTGCCCAGAATTGTTAATGTAAAAGACTCCTTTTTTTGCAGCAGCTGTAACAAATCAAGAAGCAATTGTTCTTTGGACATTCACACAGAATGAGTTTTATCCTCAGGAGAGCTTAGAAAAACAGAAAAGTGTTTGCAAAATTCATTTGATACAAAATTTCCAGGATATTTTTAATCCAGTTGGAAATGCTGTGCACATGTGCTATCAGAATCACCAGTTTTTAAGAGTAACAAGAAAAACAGAGTCCTGGCTAGATGTATGTGGCCAGTTCTGGCAGAGGCACACAAGGACACATCTGCATTAGCTCTCTCCTTTTGAGTTGCAATTTGCCTAATCTGTTTTAGACTTACTTAAAATGAGATGAACCATGCTTTAGAAGGGCTCCCTTCCCCCAAACGTGCATGCAGTCAGATGAACCTCCAGGAAGGTACTCTGCATTAATATTTATGCTAACCACAAGCAAACATAACCCACACTGAGGATTAACAGGAGCAAAAGAAATGCTCCTCTCCTAGCAAATCCAAGGACACAAGCTGCTTCAAAGCACAAGAAGGAAGAGTTCAGTCCATTGAGGATTTTACCCTGGGACTCTGGGGATGAATGGCATTCCAGATAATGATCTTACTACAACTAATTTTGAGTTAGGTAGGACTAAGTATTGCCTCCAGCACAAACCAGTGCTAACTGCTGCTGTTTTCAAAAGCTTTCAGAACTTGCCTGTGCACAGTCAATATGAACGAGTTAGGCTATGAGCTCCAAACAGACACATTATTCCCAATCAGTTCTCCATGTGCGCACTCAAGGATAAGAAAGTATCCAGAGCAAAAGTTAACCACCTAAGCACACAAACAGGACCTCAGTGTCAGGCTCTCCAACCCTGACCCTGATTTTAGCAGTGATTTCAATAAGAACTTACCCAGACCAACTCATAAGTGCTCCTAAAAGCCCAAGATATAACATAGAATTAATCCATTTTTTTGCCATTGAAAACCCATAGTTATTCACTAGCTGTAATCTTGTACTAATGCAGGACTAATATACTATGCTTTATATTCTATATTAGTGCTGTGACTTTCTACATTCAACAGCAAGTGGTTCCATTCCAATCCATATTTTCATCAGGCTTTGGAACTGAGTTGGAGTCTTCAGAAACTATAGAATGGATATAGGCACAAAACTCGGAACAGGTGTAGGAATAGTACTGGGGCAGATAAGTGGAAAATTTGAATCAAAAATTCCTCAGAGGAAATAATTTTGTTTTTCTCTGTATATCCCAAACTGTGCTATGTAAATAACATGAGAAGAAAAGTAACAGAAGTTGTATGTTTTAATAAGACATGTGGATAGCTTGCCCTTCTCTGAATGTATCTTTCTATATATGGTATACAAAGATATAGAGAATATGTAGAGATATATATTTCCCCCAATAAGAATAATAGATAGCTACATCTTTATGGAGACATGCAATAATGGTGCTTCTGCTACTGCTGCTAGACCACTGCCTAATGCTTGACTGCTACTGAGAACCAAACATGGCTTCCAAACAGCAATTTTCTGTGGATGAATAAAAAGAAAAATCTCTGGAATCAAGTGCTTTTAAAATGGAATCACCTGCTCATGAGTGATGTTTGAAAACCAAAACCTTTCATACTCTACTCTCCACCTATCTGGCTACTTGAATATTCTCCTATCACTGCAATTTCTAGAGCCCTGTTTTGAAAAATTCCTCTACTGTGAAGGTGAGGCTCTGCTCTGGAAGTACACACAGCACAGGTGGAAACACCAGCATCACATAGTCAGTGGAAATCAATCTCTGTAGAAACAAAGGTGGAAAGGAGAAGATACACCAACCATTCTTATATCAGCCATTTAAAGATCAAATTTCAGTGTAAAAAACTATGAAGAACAGTATGACCTAGTGGAATTATTAATATGAATTAATAAATATGAATTTCTGAATATTATGTTGATTGATTGATTGATTGTTGATTTATGATTGATTTCTAAATATTCATGTTGATTGCCTCCAGTTCCTATGATAAGACCAATAGTTCATGACTGAATATAAGTTTCAAATAATAAAAAAGGTTATGTTGACCAAATACTGATAATTAACAAAGTCCACATGACCCTTCTCACACAAACCCAAAAGGATTATGTATGGAGATAACAGGCAGTAATTAATCCTCACAGTATTTACAGCAAAATTCCTCTGGGAAATTTTCATCATTCTTACCTTAAGAATAGTCAGGGGCAAAAAGGTTAGCATTCGTTCTACCTTACACTAAAGTTAATCACAACCTTTTGGAAAACCTAACTATAGCAACACTGAAAAACTGAGTTCAAAGACATCTTTACTATCTATTTCTCTCCTATCAACTTTGCTATAGATACCATCACAACAGAGACAGATGCACAGTATCAAGAAAAGCAGCTCTGAGCGCTGCCGCTGCCAGACTATTGAGCCTCACAATGTACATAAAAAAGTGTTACCCCTGAGGCAAATAAACATAGCAAACACAGTTCTCCAAGAAATACTACACAGTACTGGAAGTTTTATGCTATATTTAAATCTTGTCCTCTCATTTTAATAAGGAAACACTGGTACTGCAAGAGGAAATTACTCTTCCTACTAATTTAAAACAGGCTCTTGATTTTCGCAGTAGGACTGTTAAGTGCCCTTTTGAGGTTCCCTTAATTCACAGAGCCTTGGACAGGCAGGAGGTATCTTTGGAGACGGAGGCTGAGCAGAGCAGAAAGATGCAGTTCTCTTGCAGATAGGGGAGAAGTTTGCATTTCCTCGTCTTGGAGATAATGTCCTCTTTCACCTTTGCACTGAGACAAGAGTCCCTAGGGTCTTGCACAGTGAGAAAACATTGGATTTTGCAAGTGGAGGTCCTACAGAAGAGTTAGGTGTTGCCTACAGACAACACCTCCTAACCGGGGAGATTATTAAAGAAGGAAAGCTAACCTGTGCTCTGCAATTTATTGTTGAATACTTGCCAGATTAAAAAAAAATAACGTTGACACTTTAAAAACATCCTTAGGACTTTCTTTTTTCCTGTATGCCAGGACACAAAACTCATTGTCGCAATCCCCTGTTTTTAAAAAAGAAAAATCTATCATGGTAGCTTTCACTTAATGTTACACGTTTTAGTTCTCATCTTCAATTTCTTCCTTTTCCTTCTTCATTTCAGCTTTCTGAAACCATCTGCTTTCTGTTAAAATGAATTCTTAAAATCCTGTGAGCTGCTCATATGAAGCAAGTAAAAAAGTTGGATTTTCTAAAAGAGGCAGAGATTTGCAATGTAAACAACCTATATGCAGCTTATATCTTCATTCAGGTTTGTATCAAGTGGGCGGATACATTGCATAACTACACTTCAGAAGGGGTAATTAGGTGCTGAAATATGCATTTGCCTTGTGTAGTGAACCAACTGCATTAATCCATACAAGCATGCATATTTTTGTGCTTGTCACCATGTTTCTCTAACTTCTGAAAATGTGATCTCTTATGAGAATGAATATTCAAGGTTAAAAGAGGCTACAAATCCCTTTCACCACTGCCTCTAACTTCTGAGCTTTGCTGTCTCTAGTTACTCTTCACCACTTAGGAGAGTGTTGAACCCCACTGAAAATATTTACAGTGTGGTTACCTAAGGTTGGTAAGGTTTATGTACTGCTTCAAAGATATATTAAAAAAACCCAAACCACAGCAAACTGTGTCTGTTTTGTTTTCTTTAGGTATGTTATACAGCAAACCAGCAAGCTGCAGCCCACAAGCAGCCTAGCTGAGGCTACACGAGTGGTGTTGTGCTGTAATGTACCTGCTGAGATGCTTTACAGGCAGGTTAGTGCCACAGAGCTGTGCAGAGCATCACACAGCCTCATTAGCTCTGACTTGTTTAGATAGTGTTTCTGTTCCCACTGTGTTGTTTCTTCTTGATTGCAAATTAATTTGAGATGGTCTGCAGGTTACAATATTAGGACAGCAAATGAATAAATGTTCAGTTGCGGTGGCCAGCACCCATTATCCAATGCAATGTATGGGACATGCTGCCCTTGCCACAGGACCAGACACAGTTCCCGTGGCATCTAACTCTGGCTGCACAGCCCAGCCCCATGCCAGACCAGAATCCAGTAACCCTCTTTAACAGCATCTTTAAAGTCTGTCTCTGTGCCTCAGTCCCCTCATCAACAGGGTATGGACAATAATGCTCTCTAGCCCCAAATTAGTGCAATGACAAGATCCTCAGAAAGAAGGTGAAAAAGATGATTGTGTAACATTACTAAGTACTGCTTTATTCTTTTTTGAAGGAGATGAAGCACAGGTCATTTCAGCCTTTAATCACATTCATGTTGTTTGTTCTGGCCTATTGGCCTAGATCAGCCTAATGTTAGTGATGAAGAATATTTTTAGGCACCAGAACCCCACTAAGAAATATTTTTTAGGCCTTTGCTTCTAAATACAGACAGCTACTTCCGTCCTCCTGAAATGAGTGGATCGTATTTGCAAAACAATTTTGTCCCTGCCCACATCACAGCATTTTGATCATCTTGGCTTAGAGGATCTCAGCAATGCTACCCAGAAGTTTCAGGCAAAGAGCAAATTCATATCCATATTTGAACCACAGTGCTAGACAGGACCTGTAGGTGTGATCTTGGTTTGAGGAAGAAGAGGTACAAGAAGGATGGCTACATTTTCAAAATTTGAATTAGTAGATTATCATGTTATCAAATACAGACATGGCAAAATGTGTCCTGTTTCACCAATGATGAGCACAAGCAAGTCTGACTCTCGGAGGAGCCCAGCCGTGAGCAGCAGCTATAGAGGGATACTGCAGGCATGGTAAACACAGCTCTCCAGAAGAGAACTTCAAATCCTAAAAAGTGATATAATCTAAGGGGTTCTTGGTCTTGACCATGTTTAGTTCTGCATTAAACATACAAAACCCAAATAAAGTGCCTGAGTTGTTAAAATACTTATGGTGTGATGTACCTCTGGAGGCTCTCAACAGGTTAAGACTTCAATCACATGGCAAAGTACTCCTCACCAAACTAACTGGTCACTGTAAAAGTACTGAATTAGGTACTCAGTTGAATTTCAATAAAAAATTGGGGGACAGGGGAGAAGGACTGTTCAGAAATCTGCCCTCTGACCAGACATTCTATTAAAAAATCATTTATAAGTATAATAACCTATTAAAATAAATTACTGATGGGTTCATGGCTTGAAAGAGATTGTTATGAAGAACCATTAAATAAGAAAGAGAAGGAAAGGGAAACAACAGTGGCAAGTACAAACTGGAAGTTAGGACCATATTCTTTGCATTACTTCAACAGCATTCATGCTAGTATACAGATATTAATTTATGACAGCATTTACACTTTACTTCTTTTTTTCTAAATTTTACTTTGCACCCCATACTTCCTCTTCACATTGCACAAAAAAAACCCTTCATTTTTTTTTTGCTCACATTTTTTCTTGTTTTTAGTTATAAATACACATCCTTTTTTTTTTTTTGGAACTTAATGGATGACAAGAGAATTAGTAGGACTGTAACAACAGAGGTCTGAGCCTGAGCAATGTGCAAAAAAGATTTTTAACCACCATTCTGAATGTTACTTTTCATTCAGGCCCAGTTCATTCATTCATTCTATAAATCAGATTATAACAAGCAGATCAGACACTATCTTTTAAGCTATGTCTCATATAACTGAGGTATCTGTCCTGGAATATTCAAGAATTCCTATAAGGTGATTTTTATCTACAAATAAATAGTTGAAGTTTTAACAGATATTTGATGGGAGGGGAAGCAAGGATAAATTAAGGACTTGAAATCTGTAAACAGTGAATACAGAATGAGAATGCTGCAATATGCACTTGAGTTTTAAGGTGAGTCTAAAAAACACCGACCCAGGAACGCCAGACCTGAGACTGTAAGAGACTCTCAGGTAAAACATGAACACTGAAAGGAAACACGTTAAGGAAGACAAGTAGGAAGGAAGAGTTTGATGATATGAAGAAGATCCTGTTGAATCAACTAGCACAATTTTTAGGTCTTTTAGGCTTTTCTCCTTAATATTCCTCCCATGACAAAGACACAAATGAACAGAGAACTGTTCATACAGGCAGCTAAAGACACTGGTTGTGTAGGCACATGTAGTGTGTAAGTTTATTATTTACAGTGTATATCACTAACTCCATCCCAATGGCCACTTTTCCTGCAGTGCTGCCCCTACAGCTTATAATATCTCTCTTCTATTTGCTTTGTAATGTCCTTGTGATATTTTCTGAAGAAACATCCACCATTTGCCCAGTGCAGGCCACTTGACCACAAGTCACCCCCCCAGTAGAAATTTTCTGGGGTTTTTTTGGTGTTTGGTGCAGACAGAAACAAGCTCAATATAAAGTAAGAAAAATCCAGCATTAACACCATAATACTTAATACTGTCTTTTTTTCCCTTTTTTCTGGGCACACGTGGTCCTTTCCCAAGCATGTCCAGATAGCTGTCTGCGTTTAACATCCTCTGACTGAGCACTATATTCTGTCTCCTTTGCAAGTGGAGAAGAGAGATGGAGAGATGCCATTCCTCATGGCACGATTCCAACACCAGAGCAGCTATCAGCAATATATATTGAAAGGAAGAAGGTGAATCATTTCTTGCTATGAAAAGAACTGCTACTTTGCCATGAATTCCTTTGTTAAAAGAAAATTTCTTTAGTTTCAACCTTTTTTAACAAGCACAATGTTCTAAGCTGGTATTTTAGAATTTGCATAAAAGGAGACCTCTTGGATACACTTCATAATTTCAAAATATACACTTTACACCTAGGAAAATGTATCAAAGCCACAAATGCTTTGGTCAAGAAGTTTCACCCCTCTTGAATTGACTGATGATATCATATGTTCTAGGAATATTTTTATCATCTGGCATGTTGCTCGGCACCATATGGCACAGCACACTGACAAGAGAGAAAGGACTAGTTTTAAATATTATATATATATATAGGTAGATAAAAATAAACGTTACACTTCTATAGAAGTATAAAGACACTATTGCACATTTCTGTAATTCTTATTACAGTAGGGGCTCATTGTGGAAGGCATGTTTTTGTCCTGACACTAAAATACAAAACTAAGAATTACAGAAGTAAAGCACAGAATAGTTTCAAAAAAAGAAATGCAACCCTTCAAAGAGATCTTGAACTGAATGCAACACTTATTTTCTCATTTAGTATTGCTTCTTTTTCCAAGACTTGTAATTATTGTAATAATGACATATTAACTCTTTCTCTTTGAAATAATTTCCTGTAGTTAATTCAGATAGACATATTTTATAGTAACTTATAATTTTTATACAGAGCAATAGCTTCAGTTCTGTCAGCAGTGGAAGGGATGAAATCCATTGTTTTCTCCAAGAAAACTTTTTAAAGGGAAGCTCATGTCATTTGGCATAATATAAATATATATCATCTCTTCGTTTTCATCATTATTTGAGGTAAAATGACATTATGAATTGTACAAAATAGTGTACAGAATTTTTATTTAGGCAGAGATCACATTTTTTTCTATTTGGCAAAGGAAATGTGAAGTTTTGGGGTTTTTAGTTGAGGTCACTAACTAGGTAAGATAGAACACTTAAACCAGAAAGCGTTCACCATTTTATTGAAAAGCCTCTTTTCTTTTCCTCTGTGAAATCTTCTTGATAGTTCTTGGTTCAAACTCAAATACAGCAAGATCTCATATTATCCTCTGACACAATGATAAACCAGAATGTGAAAGTGTGTCTAGAGAAACAGAAAGTTTAAACATATTCTATGCTAATACAAAGCAGTCAAACCTCGTTTTCGTCATCTGCTACTGTCTTTTTTCCCTTCATAATTCACTATTTTAGTAGAAGGGTACTAAACTGAACACAAATCTTCTTAAGCCTTTGAGGACATCACCCTGTCCACTCCCTGTGCCTTCACCACACAAACATTTGTCTTTGTTAGGGCTTTTCCAAAGTACTTTTGGACAATCCAAGCCTGTAGGAAGCCTGACCCCAGCAACTGAATTGTTCATCTTCCTCCCACCTCCAGATCCTCCACCTTGTCCCAGGCCCACACACAAAAGTCTACCCCACCTCCACAAGATGCTTGTGCATATAGAATCATAGATTTTGGTTGGGAAAGACCTTTAAGATCATTGAATCCAACTGTAAACGTAGCATTGCCAAGTCCACCTCTCAACTATGTCCCTAAGCACCACAAATACACGTCTTTTAAACACCTTCAGGAATGGTGACTGGGACAGTATCATTGCTACTGTTCAAATCTTTATTAACTTACCCACGTCCACAAATAATTGCTGCCAGCCCACCCCACAAGCTGCACCACACTCTCCTCCTGCCTACCTGTCCTGGTGGTGGTATGCTACCCATCCTTCCACCTGTCTCACTGCTCTTGGTAGGAAATACTTTTCCCAGTTCCAGACCTTGGAAACAGTCTTTCACTCTCTTCCTCACCAAATCTCCACATCATTTAGGATCTTAAATGAAAATACTGAGCATAGTACCCTATGAAGACTGCAGAGAAAAAAACAAATCTGTTAGTGATCTATTTGGAGTATTTTTTTACAATGTCACCTACTCCTTCAAGTTGAAAGTTCAAAAGAGCTTGCAATAAATAGTTAAATGACATAAATTAACACAATACCAAGAGCAAAGCAGTCTCATTTGCAAGAACTACAGCCACCCTACTCCAGCCATTTAAGATCAATGAAGCTGCAGGGCAGTACGAAGCACAGGAACTGCAGGGCTCAGAACAGGCTCTGGCAATCAGCAGGGCAGATGCTCAAGTATCTGAGAGCTCTTAAAGGCTGGCTCTGTGCTTGCTTCATGCCCTGGCCGCCCAGCTGGGTTCTCAAGCCTCAGCTCTTCATGCTGGACCCTGCAGCAGAAGCATGGAGGGGTGGAGGCTCATGGCTGTGGATGGTTTGCAGACTCTACAACTCAACAAAGCTGAAGTATTGCCCAGTTTCCTTGTAGTTTCAAAGCTACAGCTCTGCACTTGAGTGGTTTAGGGATGAAGGGGTGATAAGGAAACTGCACCGTTATTAAAGCTCTTCTCACACTTTAGGGATGCCCTTGTCCTCATGCACCTATCCAGTACATGAAATAAAATTACTTCGCTCTTCTATTCCCTTTGGGAGTCAGGCAGACAGTCAGAAAACATTGTTAGCATTTCCCTGTTCAAGACAGAGTAACTATGCAGACGCACATAGACGAAATAAGTCTTGGGGCTGGAAGCTGCTATTACAGTAATCAGTAATCATGTCCTGGATTATTTTCAATGTGGACAGTTCCAAAGTCAACAGCTTTAAAGAACAGTTTCCAGATGCTACAGGAAAGCTTAGTAATTGTAACTTGAGAGGGGAAAAATGTGAATGTGATTTAAAATTCCTCAAGATGACTTAGATTTCTATTAGCCAAAGTACCAAAGTCTGGAAAACTATACAACCTGGGTCAGTAAAGAACTCAAGGCAACATTTACTAGTAAAAACTAAGGACAGAAAGGCATATCCTATGGATATAAGGGAGAAAAAAATAGTCTTACCTTAAGGATTATAATTTCTACCCTTTACTTCTAATGGCTATTCTCTTTTTTTTTTTAATAGTCCCCTATAACAATCTCTCTCAACCTCCCAGTCTGTAGGCAGCTAGTTTTTTTACAAATAATTAAAGGCAATTGGAGCCCCCACAGGGAAAAATTCAAAACATGGTAATGTGGTTGGTAGAGAGAACAAGCATTGTAGAAACAGTGGAAATCATGAAAAGAAGGGAAACAACTTTCTGAGAAAGCATATTGGTTTGGAAATATGGGCAAGAACATTAGCACTCAGCCGGGGGGGACTTGAATTCCAGCTGTCAAGACATAAATAGGGTTTTAGCCCAAAAAACCTCTTACAAATACACCTTCTCTAAAAAGGGAAGGGAATCAACTACCATGTAGGTAAATGAAGAAGCTGGCAAAAAGTCTTAAGCAAAAAACTGAGTCTTAGCAGACTTTCATCTTAGAGAAGAAACACATAGCAACCACCAGTGATGAAGAAATTACAAACCCTGCTTATAAATGTGGTATTTTAAATACAAGGATGAGGAGCAAAAGGGACTGGCTATCAGGAAAGCCAGGGGGGTGGTCTGGAAGATGCATACTCTCCAAAGACATGTTGGCATGGCATTGCCTAGTGAAATGCTAAAACGCACTTCGTGCAAAGGGTCACAGTGATGCTCTCACAGGCTCTTTGATTTATAATCAGAGACAATAATATCAAACAGATCATGCTCAGAACCAACCTAAGCACAATGAGGCAGCACAGAAACATCTTCTCAACAACATAAACTTGGAAATAACAGCCCTCTATATACCACTAATTTCCAAATTACTTTGCCCTAAGTCCTACTCCCTGCCACAGAGTCCACCTTTTTTTCAGTTCTCCCTCACTGTGACTAATAAATCCCATTATCTTGCAAATATTTGTTCCTGATCACTTTTTCACACAGCTCCAGGGACCTCTGGGTCCCTGCAGTTTGGTTAAGTAAGGAGGAGAGGCAGTTTCACAGGCAGTTAAGATGCTGAAGCCTCTTCAGGGGTTCTAGCCACCATTTGGGCTCTGCATTAAAGGACACCAAGCATTTCAATACATAGCTTAGTAACACAATATCAAAGCTGACTCCCAAATCAGTCTCAAGCGTGCACTTACAGAGCAGTGGAAAAGAAGCCAAGTTATCCACAAGACCATCTTAACTTTGACATTTAAGGAAGGATTTGGTACACAGCAAGTGTATCTCAGCAGCCTTAGCAGGCTTGAAAATCTGGCCTCTATGGATTATCTTTTCTGTAAGGGCCCCATTAAAATAAAAATTAGACTTATCTACTGACTTCTTTCTCTTAAACACTTCATGTAAATATTAACTTCCAGAAGTAATAGCCAGAATAAAACCTCACCTCCACTTCTAGAATATTTGTAAAGCTACCAATATAATTCTACTAAGAAAGGACAACTTTATTCATCTTTCATTTTTCAACCTTGGGAAGACCTCAGTCTAGACAGAGTTTATCATACAATCATACAATGGTATGGACTGGAAGAGACCTTAAAGATCATCTAGTTCCAATCCCCCTGCCATGAGCAGGGACACCTTCTACTAGATGGGCCTGTAGTTCCCTGGATCTTCCTTGTTTTCCTTTTTAAAAATGGGGGCTATCAAACCAGTTAGTGTGTGAGAAGCCTGTTCTCTAATTTTTATAACTTACCTTAGCACAGTTAAGTAATGCTGGTGTTCTAACAGCTATGGCTTCTATCAGTTACTTTCTGAAGTTGTGGAGGAAGGCTAATGAATTTGAGAATTCTACAGAAAAATAAAATGATTACTTAATTCAGTATTGCAGGTGCTCAAACTTCAGTTTTGTTTCAGACCAGAAACTTTTGTGCATTCAATATAGCCAAATGTCAGTACTATCCAGGTGTAACAGAAGAACTGAGCCTACCAGAGAACCCATGAGAAGTGGAAGTCGATCAACTCCCCTCAACGACCAGCAATGCAGAGTCAGGATTTCAATGACAGTGGTAGGATTTCTCCTGTTAAAATCACTGGCAAAACCTCATTTTGACAGATAACAGGAAGACCATCAGGCTCAAGGAATTTTATCTACAAAAACGATGCAAAAAATTACATGAAAACCAGAATAAAAGTTTTCAGCAGATCTAGGCAGTTGTTCAAGCGAGCAGAAAATCTAGCTGTTCACTGAAATGAAGGACAGATGCATGGTAGCTAAAACTCTGTGAAATACTCTGCAAATCTATGGATATATATTAGCAACAGAATAAAACACTCCCCTTCAACTTCTGACAAAACTGAAAACATGGAAACAAAGATGTTAGTTAAACAACCCCCTTCTGGAAGAATGCTAATTAACTTTTATAGGTTACATTTTCTTGATATACCGAAATCAAAATGACACAGCCATTTGTTTTCCCTGGCAAAGTCATGCACATCACTGATTATTCAGGTTTTGAAAACTGTGTATAATACATACTACCACCTACACAACAGCACAACGCTGACATTTCAGCACAGAACATGTTGAAGCAGTATTTCTTTACTGGAAAAAAAGAACAACTAACAAAGACATTTCCTAGAAGGTATCCATCGAAGAGAAGAGAATAATGTATAAAACATGGCCCTTTTCTTGAGAGCCTGAGGTTACAGATGCTTCTTACACCACATCATGTTCCCAACACAACAAATCTGGCAAAAGTACCAGGTTGAAAAGTGGAAAACAATTTCATTTTGATTTTGTGGAGCAAACAAGACTTATCAACTTCTTGCTGTAATTTTTGTGAGGGAGAGTACATTTAGGGGAATTACAGACAAGTTGCTTGAATGTCTTTGTTCCATGTTCTTTCATGCTTTAAAACTGTATTAATTACTGCAGTCACCACTTTTAGTAAGTCAAGATAAAATGACTGTACTCTTAATACTACATCAACCATCTTCTGTTACTCCTGCTTATGAGAGAGCCTTTACTTTTCAACCATGAGAAAATCCAAGTGATCCTACATAATTGTACATGAGTTCCACCCAGATAGCTTTCTAATTACTCAGAAAAAAATGGACAGAGGCTCCTTGTATAACAGGATGTTCCCTGCCGAGCAAGGAAGATGCTCACTGCTCTGCAGGAACCAGATATACTGAGTATCATACAAATCCTTGCTGTAACCAAGTGACTTGAGTGAAGTCAGCAAAGTCCATCAAACCAAAAACAGTGCAAAGGGCGTAAAAACCAGGCTGAATCCTCACAGCACTCTTGACATTAGCACGAGAGTGAGGAACTAGCTATTCTTTCTAGGGAGAGGTGTATGCCAGGTGCTCTCACAGACAAAGCAGGGAAGCATGGTAGATCGCCCAGACCAGGAATTCCAAGTCTGGACTAGCTCCTTGCTGAACTCTTGACTAATCAGCCTGTAAAAGAAGTTAAAGTTTCTGACACCACTGTATGACCATATAATAATAAACTGAATTTTTCCATGAACTTCAGCGGTGAACACTCAGCATTTTTATTTCAGTGAGGTCTTGTTGAAAGAACAGTGTTTTGAGCCCCAACGTGGCTCCATCACTGCAGGCACAGAGTGAAGATGACTTACTGGTAGCAAGCAGCAGCACGCTCAACCACAGGTTACATGATTTAGAGACCATCAATACAGCACACCTACAGCAGCCTTCTAGCACTGCCGCAGCTGCAGCCGCCCAGTCACACTGGGGAGTCAAACCACACATCTAAAGAAAGACAAAGACTGGTAACAGTTCGGTTTCCCTAACACTTTTTCTGTTAAAAAAAAAAAAAAAAAGGGAAAAACGCAAGGTCAGAAGATCATATGCAAAATCATAAAACACATTAATTTCAATATATTAATGAGAAACAAACTCATTTTATAGGAGCTAGGCTCTGCTTCCTGTTTCACCCAAAGATCTCCAAGTTCCTGAATTGATGATAAATGGTAATTGACACCAAAGAAAATGACAACTAATACAAATCAGTTTTAAGGAAAAAAAAGAGATCTTTTTCTTTTAGAAGTTATTGATTGTCATAAAGCTGTCGGCTGACAAGACCTATGTATTGATACTATTTAAAATATATGTATAATGAAACATTTATCAATTTAGCTAAATTTTACTTTTTACACTGAACAGTACAGCTAAATGAAAACAAAGCTTACTTCAAAATAAGCACCTAAACAGTAACTTCAGGAGTTAAACCACAGTTAAAGGAAAATTACTTATTTACAAGCATCCATAATGTATCAGTTGTGGTTAATTAGTATGCTAGCATTGCAGGAACATTTGAATCTGGTAGTAATCAAAGATTGGTTGGGGTTTTCAGTCTACCATTCTCTTCTTATGAGCTCTCTTTGTTTTCAGAGGTTTCACCACCTATTATACCCCAATTAAACTACCGACCATACACCTTTTTCATCGTACACCCAGGAGTTATCTTCCCATTTGCTTACTGTCCTCATTAATTTAGGGAAAACTGCCTAGATAAATAAGGAATGATTTTAAAGTTGAAGTAGAAGCTGCCAATTCAGGACTGAACATCAGTATTAGAAGAAGTGATACTCTGGATGTACGGAAAAAACAGACGACTTACACTCTTCATGACTGCAATGTCTTGAATATGATCACTGATGAGGCAAATGTCCTTTATTTTGAAAAAAATTAATTAAGTTCAGTGTAGCTCTGTCTGCAGAGTAGGAAAAGGATCACTTCCCAGGTGCTGGGTCCTGTCACACACTCTGAGAACATGTTGGGATTTCCCCCAGCCTCCCTTCCTTGTCCCTCACAGCTGGTTTCTGGGGGAAGGAATACACACATGATTCACAACAGAAATAGCCCATTATTTTTACTACCCACAATACATTTTTTTTTCGTACTAGAAGGAACTATTTTGTACTAAATGGAGCAGAAGAAAGTCTTAAAAATTCAGTCACAACAAACTGTGGCCAGCTCTGTGCATCTGCAGGATACCAGAGGACCTTCTCACGGGACAACTCACTCACAGACTTTGGATAGATTTTGTTAAAGAAGCACTAGCTCAGTTTGCAGATGCTCAAAACAAACAAAAAATACTATGTCACAAAATCTTTGTGGCTCAAAAGTTACTTTGCCACTTTTAGCAACTATGTGATTAGTTTTGTCATCCGGATTACTGAAAATTCACATCCTATGTGGTCCACAGCTGGAAGACAGAAGTCCTTGCCTCTTCTGCAACCGACCACTTACAAATGAAAAGAGGCTCTAAAGGCTTCAGCCTTCTAAACCACTGAAACAAAGTACTTTTGCTTTGTATAAGTCAATAGAATTACACCTCCTAATCTTTTTTATGAAAGGAGAATAAGCTTCAGATTGCTCTTAAAAGGTTAGCATCCCTGTGGAAAACACTGGATCAGACTCGTCAGTAGACGTGGTTAAGCACAAGTGTGCCAGTTTATGGAAATAAAAATAAGGAATGGGTTTAGCAGAGGACAGTGAGTGTGCCAACTCTGGTTAGCCACACACAGCTGCTAGCACTAGAGATGCAGAAAGAAGTTTGAGAGACAACTCACTGCTTCATAGTGTTAGGAACATGAAAAAAAAGTTTGCTTCATGATCAAGGCCAAGTGGCCATTATACTTTTATGCAATCCATACAATTCAAATATATGTAATATTGCATACAAAAGTAAACCTACAATCAGCCCCAGCCTTTTAAGCTGTCAACCAGCATGTGTATTTGGATGGAAGTGAAAGTTCTATTTTTAAATAACCTCAGTTACCAACAAGAAGGGGTCTCATCCTCCATGAACTTTTAGGCAATTAAAATTGCATTCCAGATACTGATTTGTGAACTCTTCAAGAGTCAATGATTAAAGGTATTTTAACTGTATCAAAACCAAGCCTTGAAATTCTGTTCAAAGTATAACATTAGTACTACATTTCCCTCCCCCCTTCCCCCCCCAAGGAATTAATAGCACTAAGGCGAGGAAATACTACTGTATATTCTGTATCATACCATCAAACCAGAAATTCACATTTGCCTCGGCAAGAAAGTGCTGATCTGTTAAAAAAATTGAGCTTCTGCTCAACTTAGAAGCTAAAGTCCCACTGAAACTGGAAGGTATTCAAAGGCTTAAAAGGAAGCCTTTGCTTCAGCAATTCACTGTATCACAACATAAGGGAGTTCGTGAACCCTAACTAAGCTTGCAACTATTATCCATTACATGGTGAGGTCACTACACGGTGAGGTAAGTCACCATGTGAAGATGGTGAGATGGTGACGGTGAG
>NW_010329577.1:25268-40317 GCF_000700745.2 Antrostomus carolinensis
CATCTTTAGCAACAAGATTATCACTCCTTCCCATATGGCCTGGTCTGCCCTACTTGTCAGTAAATGCCATGTGAGCAAACACACTTTGAACAGATGCACTAAGCTGGTTCCTCAAACAGAAAAAGCTACCACAGCAATCCCTCCTGCCCCCCAAGTACTACTGCCACTGCTGGCTTCTGCAGGCACAGCTATGCTGGTGAGAAGTTTAGCAACAAGATTATCACTCCTTCCCATATGGCCTGGTCTGCCCTACTTGTCAGTAAATGCCATGTGAGCAAACACACTTTGAACAGATGCACTAAGCTGGTTCCTCAAACAGAAAAAGCTACCACAGCAATCCCTCCTGCCCCCCAAGTACTACTGCCACTGCTGGCTTCTGCAGGCACAGCTATGCTGGTGAGAAGAGGGGCAAATCATAACCCCAAACAATGCAGCCAGGTTGGCAAAACTTTGCTGGTGTTTAAAATGTTACTGAGGAATTCAGTGGCTGTGCCTGTCCTAGAAGCACCCTTAGCTACTAGTGTAGAGTGAAAATGCAAACCTCTCTCTGCTATGAAATCCAAAGTCATTTCTTGGTAGAAGCATGACCACAAAGCAGAGCTCTGTTCTCTTTCCAAAAGCCCAAAGCATCAGGATTTTCTGTGATTTCGATCAGTTTTTCTTATGCAAACGTTATGTCAGTTGTTCCTGATGCGTTATGAATCACAAAAATGCTAAATCTACATGCACAACTTACAGAAGAGATTATTTCATTTGGCTCTATGATAAAGCTGCAGCCACCATAGAAGTTCTCTGGTGTGAGCAAATACCTAAGGTAAAAATCCTGGGCTCACTGAAATTAATGGAAAACCTCAACCGTCTAAAGGCCAAAAAGTCACATCAAACGCTGCAATAACACAAAGTCTGATAAGGGTCTGTTATCACTCGTTAACTGCTTTAACATGAGATTAGGAGAATTAGAGGCCTAAAAGTTAGAAAACATCAGTAGTAAATATTTTATATGGAGGAAGATAAGCACAGTAAAAAACAAAAGGGGCTTGAGATAAAGAAAGAAAATGCTAGACTGAATGACAGAGAAACTGCCAGGAAAATCAAGGAAGACTTAAATGCACTAATTTTTCACTGTCTAAAACTGTTGAAAATCAGTTTGATCAGGCAGTCAAGAAGATTACACTGGTGTCAGGGAAATGACAGAATTATATAAATGAAGAGAATAGTGACTGCTCTAGTCCCTTCGCTGGGTGAAGGAAGGAGTCCCACAGAAGGCAGGTGCTGCAGGAAAGGCAAGAAGCTTTCAAGTTCCTCTTGACCAAGTTGAAGATAAGAAGGGACTACAGCATAGCTCAAGGGGAAAGTTTCAAGCTAGACAAAAAAAAATCCCAATATATCTTGATTTAACATAAACCTAGTGAAATTCATAAACACTTGACATCCAGAGAGGCCTCAACAGACTTGAGAAGTGGGCCCATGTGAAACTCATGAGGTTCAACAAGGACAAGTGCAAGATACTGCACCTGGGTCTGGGCAACCACCAGTATCAATACAGGCTGGGGGGTGAAGGGATGGAGAGAAGCCCTGCAGAGAAGGACTTAGGGGTACTGATGGATGAGAAGCTCAACATGAGCCAGCAATGTGCACTCAGAGCCCGGAAAGCCAACTGCATCCTGGGCTGCATCACAAGAAGCGTGGCCAGCAGGTCGAGGGAGGTGATTCTGAACCTCTACTCTGCTCTGGTGAGACCCCACCCAGAGTACTGCATCCAGCTATGGAGTCCTCAGCAAAAGAAAGATATGGACCTGTTAGAGGAGGCTCAGAGGAGGGCCACAAAAATGATCAGAGGGATGGAACACCTCTCCTGTGAAGAAAGGCTGAGAGAGTTGGGGTTGTTCAGCCTGGAGAAGAGAAGGCTCTGGGGAGACCTTATTGCAGCCTTTCAGTACTTAAAGGGGGCTTATAAGAAAGATGAGGTCAAACTTTTTAGCAGGACCTTTAGTGATAGGACAAGGGGTAATGGTTTTAAACTAAAAGAGGGTAGATTTAGACTAGATATAAGGAAGAAATTTTTTACAATGAGGGTGGTGAAACACTGGAACAGGTTGCCCAGAGAGGTGGTAGATGTCCCATCCCTGGAAACATTCAAGGTCAGGCTGGACGGGGCTCTGAGCAACCTGGTCTAGTTGAAGATGCCCCTGCGCATCACAGGAGCATTGGACTAGATGACCTTTAAAGGTCCCTTCCAACCCAAACCATTCTATGATTCTATGAAATTCAATAGTTCAGTAAACTCCATTAATATTCAATGTAAATTTTCTTAAGAAGACAGAGCACAGGTCTACCTGGTCCTTATAGAGGCTGTCTCCTCCTAGGTTCATTCAATGAACAGCTGTCATCTCATTCTTGGGGCTTGAAACACATTCAATTGTATTTTCTAAGGAAGTTCATAAAACCTAATACTATCCTCATGCTGAAAATAATATCATCCTGGGGAAAGGTAAGTGTGTAGGTTGATGATCAGTATATGGAGCAAGACTTGGAGAAGATGATGGATACAAATGGATAACTGAGGGAGCTACCATGAACCTTTGGGAAGGACTAAGTGTTGAAGTCCCTGCCCCTTAGGTCTGCAGAAGCATCACGCTTCATGCAAGGATGAAGTGGAATAGGGAGAGATCAGCTGCAACAAACCACAGGACAGGGCAGGAGGCAGGATGAAATTTCTCTCCTTTCAGCACATTGACCATCCTAATCTGCTCCTTCATTCTCCCTGCTGCTGACTGGAGATGCACTCCATCACAACCTGCTTTTGGGTTTCATCCTGTCAATTGAGAAATAAATCCCACACAAGGAGAACTGAGGGGAAATAAAGGGCAATTACAGGCACTGGACGTTAAGGAGTCACTCGCATCTGCTGACAGCTATGTTGAAGAACCAGGCGGAACTGCCAGGTGACTTATCAACAAAAGCACTTCATTTTTTTATTGTCATTTTGTCTACAGAAAATCCCCTTACAGGTTCCAGTGTGATAAAAGCAATTAGCAAAATCCACTCAAATGAAACAAAGAAGGGTCTCATTAGCGTAGCTTACCCCCTGAGCAGAGCGATGGGAATTCATAAGGACAGTTCCTACACAGCACAGTGAATTTTGTGAACAGTAAAAAGGCAAATTGAGAAATCAGAAAAACAAAACCCCTCTAACACCCAGAAAAAAGGGATGATACAAAATATAAAGCCTGCTGAAAGAGCAAAAAGTGATAAATACAGACTTTACCCTTTAAAGGACATAAATCTAGCATTACCCACCAGCCAAACTCCACAGCCAGGTTACAATGATTATCAGCAGAATTGCAGTAGGGCCCAAGAACCTTTTATGTTACAGAATCCAACTACACTGGTTGCTTTCCGTATACAGAGCAGTTTTGAGAAATTTAGCATACAAAATCAAGTTTACCGAGGCTGCTTTGACCAGTTCAACCTTAGAAAATGAGAGAGATGTCCATATCTGTACTGTTTTGCACTAAAATCCATACTTCAGCAGACAATTAACTGATATGACACTTGCACAATTTTGAAAAATTAACTGACTGCCATGAGCTGGAAAGACTTTCTACTGCCTTGCTGCCTTTAAGGAGATTACCTGATATCTACCACAAAAAGAAGCATCTGAAGCAGTAGGGCTGAATTTGTAGCTATATCTGAATGGAGTGCCTAGGACTAAATAGGACACCAGATGTACAAATGGTTATGGGTGGTAACAGCAAGGATTTTTGTCTTCCAGAGCCTTGGGTCCTGTCCACTGAGAAAAAGCTATGGGGGCTGGTGATGTCTTGCATGCCTGGGAACTGGAGGGCAGCCTTCACTTAGGAAGTCACCATCATCATAGCACACATGGGCATTTCCATCTCCTGTCATCTCCAGTGTTGCAATCCTTCACTGAAAACTGAACCCAGTGTGTAGTCTTTAATTCAACGACTACTGAGGGACCAAAACTGTATCTCTGAAGGACATTCCTAACACTGCCAATTACCTACAAATTTACAGCTATAAGCATACTGGGTTTTCTTTTTTTTTCACATGGTCGGATGACATAAAACATCTGATGCTCCAAATCAGCACACTATATATGTGCTGAAAACAGTTACAAGAAAAAAACATCTTCCTGGGCTTTCATTTTGATGAAACGAACTTTATCACTATAGTTTAAGTTGCTTCATCCCTCACATTTTTATGGTATACAGAGCATTTGAGTCTCTGGAACTGCTGAAACACAACTTGGAAGCATGATATCACACATATTTCCTGGCTACTAACAATAGTCTCTGAGGTATTATTAATAACAAGATACACCGAAATAGTGTGCAAAACAAAACAAACAAGATTTTTGATGTCTAAGCAAAAGTGAAGCATTGGTTCATCTGGTTCTATCTGAATTGTCTCTGGTTTTTATAGCCTCGGTTAAAAAAACCTGTCTGCTCTTCTGTTTCCCCAAACAAGCAAGCAAGTATGCAATGGAGTAGCACTGCACATGAGACTATGCAGCAGCAGCAGGCAGTACACGTACATTGGTCAACCCAAATGTTCTTGGGGTAGGGAGAAAGGACAGACAACAAGTTGCTTCAGTCCATACTAGCTTGCCATTGAGGCACAATTAAAGACATAACAGATGAGATTGCCAGCATCTTTGAGAAGGTATTTATTTGCAACAGCAGTATTCAATACTTTGAACAAGAGATGGCCTTGTTAGTTTTGGATGCCATCTCAGGCTACCTATCTTTCGTCACTTTCAATTCAATTTTTTCAATATATACATCCACTAAGGAGACTGAATTCACTCCCCTTTCTTAAAGTGAAGACAGAATGGTAAGAACAACTTCTGGGATAAGCACTGGACTACTTATCACTCAAAGGAAAAAATAAACCAAAGACAGGACACCCATGCACAAGTTCAAGCACAATTGTGTTCAACCACAATTTAATGTAGCTGATGCAGGAGACGCTGTAGTGGCCTAGTCTATGCAGGAGATAGGACTGGACGGATCACAACTGTACTTTATTTGACATCTTTTTGGGAGGGCAAAACATGAAGGTACATCCTACTTCTGCAAATGTGATCACAAAGCCAGGAAGCCTGAACTTTCTTTTGAGTCAAACAGATCTCAGCATTGTCTATTTTAGCTTCCCACCACAGCAGAGCAAATAGGAGCAGCATATACAGTTTTAATTTAGTGTCTTAATAACAACAGGCTTTTAAGGCTTTAAATTTATTATATTTGACGTGGTTCTATCTGAGGAAGTCCACAGGTTATGAAAAAAATCCCTTCACTAGTAATGCGGCAATATCAAGTAGGATCTAGCAGCATTTTCACTACATAGGATGGAAGAAACAAAACAGGAAAAAAAAATCTAAATCATTCACATATGCAAGATCTCTTTGAAGCTTAATTATAATTTTTGTATCTTAAAGCAGCAATATCAGAAATTCAGCTGTCTGTTCAACCACAAACCAGACATTGCGCAAGCAGCTGTTTCCCAAGCCACTGAACACTGGCATACACAGGGAACCCCTCCAGTCCTGCTGTGAACAGTTCTGTGTCATTCCTTAGCAGCAACAGATAATTTAACCTGTCTTTAAAGGATATTATGTGCAAGCTGCTAGGACACAAACTTGAATTTTCACTCCTTTGGTCCTCAGAAGGAGTCCAGGCTCTGAATGCAGCTTGTTGCACTTGTTCCAGGACCTGGAAATAAATCTCGATCAGCCACGTATGCTCTGATGGAAATTGTTACTGGAAAGCCCAAACATCTTTTGTGCACTGTCATGCACTGAAAGCTTAATTTCAGCATCAGATAGACACATCTAAGTCCTACTGTTGTTGAATCAGAATCTTTCAAGCATTTGGGGTTAAAAGAGAACCATTCAAACCTGTCCTCCCAGTACTTTCAGTTTTCCTCCCCATTTTGTCCAAATATCAATTCTGCAGGTTCATCATGTTTTACAGTTGGTTCTTGGATGACTCCTGAACTGAGAGACATTTTCACTTCTCGCACAGCTACACAGCTGCTCCTTTTTAAAAGGGAATCACACACGAGCATTGTAGTGCAGGTTCTGGCAACATGCCTCACCCTCAGCTGTAGGGCTTGGAAATTTGCTATTTAAGCAAAATAGTTATCCTGTTGAAAACTAACCTAGACATCTGAAAATCTTTTTAAAAAATTGAAAAAATCCCATCCAACAAAGTAACAAAAGTTTTCAAAAGGAATAAGGAAGAAACATAGTTCAGTGGAAACATTTTACAAATACTGGTACTGGTACCTACTGAAATAAAAGCAAACCTTCCAGGGAGGCTTCTTCTGTCTTAATGAAGTATAAGTTTGAGATAAGTAAATATCAGGGATCAATTCCTGAACAACTGAAGGAAAAAATTAATCAATCATCAATCAAGTCATCAATCCACTGTTTGAGCTATTTTCAGAGAAGCTTCACAAATGGGACTCCCAAAGCTTCTCATGCTGAAAAACCAGCTGGAGGGAATTAGTATAGCTATGATCTACCACACACCAGAAGCTCTGAACAGGAGTTATTGTAACCTAGAAAACCATGCCAGCACCGAAGAGGACAACATGGAGCAGTATCTCCCAGCTAGGGAGATGATGACCAAATGCCATGACAGCATCAGTTGAGTGGACCGGCAATGGAAGTCACTCAAATTCTGAGGAGATACCAGCAATTGTCCTTCCTTTGGTAAGCATCCTGCTTTTGTTAAACAGATTAAATAGATATGAGAGTATCTGAAATTACTTTGATTCTTCTTGGGGTCCTATTAGGAAGTTGGACGACACCTCTCTAAAGCCCTCAGAGACTACAGTATTACACCATGACAAAGAGGGAAATCCACCCTTTGCTGGCATGCATTCAAAGAGAAAGAAAGAGTGCAAAAAGACTGACATACTGACTTCTCAGGAACTTAATTTTAATCACCAATTCTCCATCAATTCTGTCTACTGTGCTTTAACAGTAGTAGTTTCTTTTGTAAAGGAATATACAGCTTCCTTTTGGTTTTGTTTTTTTAAAGTAATAGTGCCTGAGCAAATAATTGCAAAACTTCTGCTTCCTCATACAGTGTTGAAACCATCATTTTTTTTCTAAATAATACATCACTTAAAAAAGTAATGAGAATGACACAATTTTCTATGATCAGTTTTTCAACGTATTATTCAGAAATTTAACTTTGTTCAATCTTTTTAGGCAAGACAAGCAATGAAAGAATTTGTAATGACCACTCGGGAAAAAACTGGGGATGGGCCTCCTAAGAAACAAGGAATTGGGGTGAAGACAGAACAGACCAGAAAGCGGTTTGCTGATTTTTCTGGGGAGCCACAAGAAATCAGGCAGGGAACCACACTGAGCAGTGCTGCACTCTGCCTTATCCATCAGTAGCAGATTGACTCATACAAACAAGAACTCCATGGGTGCAGAGTCAGGCTGTCAGCAATCAACATGAGTAGCTGTGTGATGAAGAGGACCCTCCTCTAACATCCCATTTTACCTTCATTTTGCTCGACTGTTCTTCCTTCACGTGTCTCCACAGAGCTTGAGCAGGCCACCCTGTCAAGACCCTATGAAATACTTTTCTAAATCAACAGGGACGCATCCATTGCATTCAGTTAGAACCTCCTACCACCAGGCCTACAGTATGAGAGAGAATTATTTTTTTTAAGAACACTAGAATATTGCTTAGGAAACTACAAGATTAAATCATGAGAAGAACAACCATAGCATTTTTCTCCTGATTTGAATTATGAATAGAAAGTACGAGCAGTTAAGAGGAAACAAGATATGTTCTATACGAGAGCCAAGATTTTTTTTCCTGACATGTGCCAAACAAGGAGAAGAAACAGCAAAATCTGGCACCATTAAAAACAGTTTGTGGAGAAAGGAACTGAATATCTACAGCCAAGCTCCATGTGGTTTGTAAAGAGGAAACTTTTGTTTTATGGGACTCTCAGTCAGCCAAAATTCTCCCAGACGGCGTGCAAATGGGTATTAGCCTAAAAACTTACACGCATCTTGCAAAAGGTTCAGTAAATGGTAGAGAAAGAAAAGGAACACTACTGAAGTTTTAAATCAGAATTCAAAATCTGCCTCATGGTTGAAAAAGTTAGTTTACCAGACAGCTATAATGTCATATATGGTAAGCGTGTTGGAAAGGAAAGGCAGCAAGTTAAAGCACAAAACTAGAAGTCAGGAAAACAAGTTCCAACTCTGGCTCCACTACCAAGTAGCTCTACAAAACTTGGATAAAAGAGAAGATGACTGCCAACTTAACTGTGAGATTTTCCTTAACTTCATATAGTGTATTAACATTGCACTTATGCTGTTTCTTTCAGCGTCTATATTTCCCTCACTCCCTGGCATTACTAGGTACCAAGTTAAATAAGTGACTGAGAACAGTAACATTATCATACCAAAACAAGCTCTGCCCAACTTCTTAATCAAAATTCTTGCCTGAAAAAATCCCAAACAATTTTATATTGGACTGTAATTCTTATAACTGAGCAAAACACTAAAGTAGTTTACATGATCCAACAGCTTAGCTAAGTATTGCAATAAAATGTGGTATTTCTGGCTTAAAACAGTAACTAGAAGTTGTACTTCAGCATGCAGGAGAATGGAAATGGGCAGGCAACAGTTCCTCAGCACATGCTGAGTGGTTATACCATGGAAGAATTTTTTTCATCTTCTCTGAGTGCCCTGTGAAGCATTCGGCTGTGTTACCCGTAAATCAAGAGGAGACCACATTAACCTCCAACTTACAGTGGGGGAACTGAGGTGGATCCCACAGGCAAGACAACAAGCTCAAGGAGCATCCAAACGCTGCAACCCACAGAAGCCACTCCTCGCTGGGGGAGTCAGCGCCCCAGGCAGCTCTGTAGGTTGGGACTCCCATCTGTCCTGCAGTTGCCTTATGACGTAGCTCATTAATTAAATCACCAACAATTAAAACACATCAGGTGGCAAATTTTGCCATCGTATTTAAAGGAAAAGTAGTTAATATCTCCTGTAAGAGGACACCAAGATTAAGATTTGCCCCTTTGTGTCTTCCTTCACACCAGCCTTTATATGTAACGTTTCAGCTAAGACTTGCCAACTAGCATGCTTTCGTCCTCTAAATATAGTAGTATGCATGAATCTCATTTTTGAAGCTGTCTGTATTTGCTTGGGTTTTCCTCATTCGTACCTTTAGGACTATCAACTTGGAGAAGGAGCAGAAGGGTTAATCGTTCAGTACTTTCTGTAAGCTATGTGCATTTGTGTACAGTGCTCTAGATGGATGCTCCATGCTTCATGTTGCACTGGAATAATAAAAAGAGCTGAAAGTAATTCTGTTTAATTCTTGCCTTTAATTTTATTTCCTCCAAAGAATAATGAACAGAAGAAAGCAAACCAAGCACTTCGGGGGGGAAAAAAAAAAGAAAGAAAGGAAGAAAAAGATTTAAAATATTACAGGCATTTTTCACAAAAACATTGGAAGGAAAAAACATTGTAAAAGTAAAAACCATTGTCTTTTAGTGGAAACCTGAAGCTAGCAGTTCTTGTTGCCACTAAAAATATGTCCACCCCTCCACACATACATTTAACAGGATGGCGTCTACTGACAGGTTCTGGATCCTATACAAGACCAGACCAGGTACAAACTAAAGTGGAACAACCCCCAACAAAGTAGGTCAAGAAAACTGGGAGGGAAGGGAAACTGTTGCTAGGTGGCAGTGTACCTTAAGCAAAGAATACTGTAAATCATAGATTATTGGAAAAGTTGGTTATCTGCTAAAAGAAGTGTCATCTTCAGTGCCATCTTCAAAGCCTTGGTAGGAAGCAGAACCCAAGATGTAGGTGAAATCCAGACTACATATCAGAAGGATGAGAAGCAGCACTGAAAAATAGTAATAAAAAGCCTGTCTTGAGACATGCTATCATGCAAGACCCACAACGTTAACGGCTCTCTGGGTCTGTTAGTGCCACAAGCGAACCCAAAAGCCAGTGAACTAAGTCTTGTACATCTTGAGAAGGCCACGGTTTTTCCTACTTTGTTTTGTACTTTCGCTAAGCTCTTAACAGAAGAAGCAAGTAAAGAAATAAGCTTCCACCACTTCTTGGCACAAGAGTGAATAGTTGACAGAAAACCCAAGTGTGGTAGTGAGAAAGAAAGGTTTTTTAAGGCTACTTAAGAAACAGAACTGTTACTTTTCTGCCTTAAACAGTTTCAGTCTTCAGTCCTAATCTTTTCAGAGTGGAGTAAGAGTGGACCACGACATTTAACAAAAGGAGATCACAAAAATGCATGCACTCCCTAGGACTCCAACCAAGAGGATGGAGAAAAAGGCCTCTGTAGAAAGCCAAGGTATGAAGGGAGAGGCTAGATTTTTCTAGTAGCCTTCTATCTGTCCTTCCTGATGTTCCCTCCAACAGAAAGCTACCTTAACATATTGCCCAAATTAGCAGAAGTGGTAAAAAAGACAGGCTGATGACATCTTGTGAACTACAAATCGCTTGGTAAGAGAGCTGTTAGCAAGCTCACAGCTTGTCACAGAGAAGGATAAGATATTCTTGAAGGCAAAGACGAAATCTATATTCTTTTCAACAATATCTATCTAGGTTCAAGAGAGCAATTTTTTGGAAAAGTATTTTAGATTAATGCAATTGTATAGATTGGAGGTATTTTACAGGATAGAATGAAAGAGAAAAATGAAAGATACTTTACTCCAACAAGGCTTCAAATATGTAACTCAAGCCATAGCAAAATCCCTTCAGAAAAATTTATCAAGTGATTCTTATGTTGACTTTAATTTACCATTATTCTATTTAATGTTTTTTATACCATGTTCTGACACATTAGAAACTGGTCAGAAATAATATATTACAATGTATGTGCCTTGCCTAACCCAGCTTGGGAATTCCTATGCTGCTGTACAGTGAAACCCACACAGGCTACATGTGCCATATATTGTATAATTCCTCACAAGCAATCTTGACTGTGAAGCCCATTCATAACTAAAATACCAACCTTACTAACCTATAATGTTAAACAGGGAGTAATTTTTACAAACTCCTCCCTCAGTGTAGCTCAATACAGGATGCGTGTTAACTTTCCAAGCAGACTTAAAATTCTCATGAGTATTTCCAGGTTGGGTCTTTATCTTCTTTATCTGAAAAACTTTGGGATGCAAACCTCAGGACAGCAGGATACAATTTCAATGGATAAATATGGATACAACAATCTTTGTTCCACTTCTCTCCACTGCCTCTTCCCCTAAACCAGTGGTTTTAATTTGTGGTCAGCCTGAGCCTCTTCCTCTTCCTGGCAATGTGCAGCATCTGCCCTGCAAGGAGGGAGGCAGAGAGGCTCCCAGCCTTGTTCTCAAACTGTTGGTTACAATTTGGCATCATTTTCAGTCATGGACATGCAATGAACACTAGGAGTCAAAAATAAGCATCAATTTGAGCAAGTAAAAGTGGCATAGTACCAGACCTATAGAAAGAAGTCAGTAGGAGCCAACCCCTCTTGACTTTGAGGGCCCTTCCCTGACCAAGGTAGCATTGCTGTTGGAGGACGAGCAGGAGTTGGCTTCACCTGCTGTCTCACCTCCCGCTCCCTGAGACTGTGCACAGCTAGTGGAAAAACAGTTTTAAAACAACAACAAAAAAACCCATAAAGCTGGGGCTTGGACATTTTATGAAGACAAAAGAGAATAATCTGTACCGTCTCCAGGCTACAGTGTCATCAGGTTTTGCCATAGCAGAAATATTTTCGTGCAGCGGCACAAAGGAAGCTCTCTCTGGAGAAAATACATTCCCCAGCAAACAGCTTAGATAGGCTTTTCTTCATTAACCAGTAAGAGGGAGATCTTCCCGTAGCATGCAGAAGGCACTGAGCCTCATTTGACATTGAAGTTTAACTCAAAATAAAATTTTCTGTGATTAAGGAAACTTTTGTTCTACTTCTGTTTCTTCACCATCTGTGATATGAAACCTGGCAAAGACTCCAATTAGTTTCCTTTGTGTTATTACTGCCACCAGCACTCAAATGATAAACATTTATATAAAAGGAAATTCCTCTTCCTTTCTTTGCAGTCTCCAAAGAGTAGATGTAAACACTTTAATAAGAAAACCCGTTCTGAACTTACCCTGAAACACGGTAACACCTGATTACACCAACCGCACTACAGAAAAAGGCAACGACTGATTAAGTTAATACAACACCTCTTCTCACAAAATCTTTTCTCCAGTAATGAGCACTCAACCTGAGAGGAAAAGAAGCAGAAGCAGGGATGGATTTGGGGAGTTTTCTTCTCTGGGACACACAAACACTCCTTACGCTGCCAGACACATAACTCTCAGAGCCACGCAGGTGGTTCTGCTTCACCTCAACCAAGCAGGACAGAGGCATCATCTGGCAAAAGAAACTTACCGACCTCCAAAGAGCAAGTTAACACTTAATGGTGTATATTTACATAAACTCTTCATTTATATATACAAACATTTGACCAGTGTTGCAATCCTAAATGGAACCCACACCCAGTTGTGGTTAAGATGTTATATTTGATTATTCTAGTAAAGTTTATCTTCGTACCTTAAACACAACAAACAAGCCCTTATACAGAGTTAACACACCGTTACAAGCTTAGCAACAGTAGCACAACATATTAATTTCTGTATAAACACCTGCATATCTGAAGTAGCAACATTTTTTCTAGCATAGGCAAGCTCTACAAAACCAGAATTGTTTGAGTTTCTATCCAAACGTTAATGATCCATGATCAGGAGTACAACTTTGACTTTGGCATTTATTCATGCAGCAATTTGCCAACAGCCCCACTGTCAACAGGTTCCCAAATGGTTTGTTTGGATTCCTGAGGGTGGGTAGCCCTGCCTGCTGCTGGGTTTGTTAGATTCAAATGGAAGAAAGGGAAAGAAGAAATCTGACACGTGGAGGACACATGGGGATGGATAAACAGATAAGGGTCAGATATGCAAGGGGAGATCACAAACTTGCACCACATCTGAGGCCCATGAACTAAGCCTCATCACCATTTTTTAATCCACTGCACTCTTAGCATGGCTATTCTTCCTGCAGATCAGAAACGGCTGCTGCTCGGCATCTCTGAAGACCATTTCTTCCTTTATGCTAAAAAAAAGAAATGATAATTGCACATTTTACTGGAGCAGGATAGCACTTCTAGACCAGCAACTTATGCTGAAGGCTGTACTACACAGAGGTTGTGGGGGTTTTCCACTTTTTATTTTCAATTGCTTGCATGCTGGTGCTTTGTACACTTCTTTGAGAAGCAGCACAGGATTTAAAGAAGTAGTTTACTAATCAAACAGCAGTTTGGTTTTTTGGGCAAGACAGTATGCTTTCTGGCTGAGGCCTCCTGTATAGTATCATTCTGTTGCGGCACAAATGTCCAAATAATTTTGTTATAGACTCTGAAGAGCTGACTTAAAAAGCTCTACAGACACAAGAGTTATGAAAATAACCCCAAATGGGTTCTTTGATCCTTTTTGCCTACCACTCATATCTGGCTGAAAACTTTACAGCAAGAGCTTTGCCTGTTTCCATTTTCAAAAATTCAGCCTATTACAATTCTACTAGGATCTCTACTAATCACAGGCACAATTTTATAATATGGCTGAGCCAGTACAACAGCTTCTAGCCCTAAAATGACACCCGATCCCATTTGGCCTGACCACGGCCTCACTGCTCCCCTTTTGTTTTCTGTGCTGGTCTCCTTTAGGGAGCTAAACTTGCAGGAAATTAAACCTCTTTAAAGAAGTAAATAGCTTTTTGCTGGTTTAACTCCCAGAACCAGCTCACAGTGGGTCAAATAAACAACAGGGAAGAGGAGGAGTGACCAGTTGAGCAGCAGCTATCCAGTTGGTAAGCCAAGCTGAAACATGAAGCTGCATCTGAAGCTACTGTCAAGTACTTTGTCTTATGGGATGACCCAACATTAACACTGGAATGGATGAATTCCACTTAGTAGATGGACTGGGCTCTCTAACTCAAGTCATATTAATAGCGGTTCCAAAACAGACATCATGGAAATAATCCATTTCTGTTTACAGTCAGTGACTAGATGCCTTCTGGAATCAAAAAAAGAATTTTCCCTGTTTTTCTCTGTTACTTAATTCATTCTACACACAGTCCAAAAGTTAGGGTTATTGGTCTAAACACTGACCAGACTGACTTACTGACCCTAAAAGAGGCTCTAAAAAGAGGCTAGTACTTGTAATTTCTTTTTTGCATTTGTATGTCTACACCTTCTGAAAATAACTTTTAATGATTAGGAAAAGTGACTGTTTACTATTTAGAATTAAACTTATTATCTCCTATGCATTTCATTACGTGATTTTAAAAAGTAAGCAAATAATACAGTGAATCCCTCCCCTTCTTCACTCCTCCTCCACTGAGCCATTACACACATTTATTCTTCAGCTGCTGAAGAGATACTGAAGAGCATCCAATAATGGCAACACAATGAGAAAATACCCTGGAAAAGGCTGGGATATAAAGAAACAGGTATTGTTCAGAAATAGAAAGCACAGCTGCAGAGCTTCTCTCCCTTCCAAAAAACCTGAATCTTTCTAAAGTGTCCCCAAATATGTGTGTACCTTCTCTCAAGGTTTAGATTTTATGGTTGAAAGAAACTAAAGGCAACACCGTGAGAGACACTAACAAAAGTCACCGACATGTCCCACGACCCGTGATCCAGGGGCTCTACTGATACCACCGCCGGGTACTGATCACACAGAGCAGGGGCGGCCGAGGGCCGATGCTGCAGCCCAGCAGCCGCCTCTGCCCACCCTCCCTCAGCACATCGGGTCAGCGCACCCGCACTCCGGGGAGGGCTGTCAAGCGCCGCACAGGGTCTCTCCGGCTACACCGGGCGCACGAGCAACACTCGGGTTTTCAGCAACCGCGGGGTCACGGACACTCCCACGCGGAGCGGCGGGGGCCAGGCTGTGTGCTCCCCGCACCCCCAGTGCTGGAGC
>NW_010329578.1:0-6903 GCF_000700745.2 Antrostomus carolinensis
ATAGCGGCGGGAGTCAGCTTCGCTTGTTAATTAATAAATAAAAATAAGCCATAAAGATTAATGGGGAGTCTCCGTTTCTCTCACCTCAATGATAACTGAGCTGTGAGCCCGCTTATCTGTGCAGGGGTGGTGGTTTCATTAGTCGTCCTGTGTTTCAAAACTTTTAATTAATACAAAAAAAGAAGTTTCCTCTCTGTAAAACCCTTTTTTTTTTTTTTTTTGGTTCCGTGGCTTTTTCATATTAATCTTTTTAACCTATGAAAATGGTGCATGTTTCTGTGAATGTGTCTGTGAGTTTTCAGAGTGGTTTGTTCTCCTTTGCTATGGTAATTTTTGAGATGATATTTGATGAAAACACGTGTTAAATTTCAGGGAAAAATAATGACTGCTAGGAATTGTTTGAAAAACTAATCGAAACACTTTTTAAAAAGATAAAACTGCCCTTTCCCAATGGGGAAAAAAAAATAAAAATGCAGCTTTTGCCTACTTGCACAGTAGAGGCAGTTGGCATGAGCAGAATGTCCAGCGTAATGGTCTTTAGGGATAAAATCTAGAGGCCAAAGGTTGTGGAGAACTTGTAGCATCAAACCACCATGTAAAGCCTGCACCTGCTGGAGTTGTGGCGTTTGTGTAGAGAAGCAGATATCGAAGCTGGTAGAGCAGTCGTTTCTCCTCTACAAATAATGCTGCTGCGCTTCTTGAGATTCTGGGTGCTTGCGGGATAAGGCAGAGAGATAACAACTTTAAATGATTTCTGGAAGGAAAAAAGAACTATACTATGAAAGAAATAAGGAAAGACTCAAACTTTACAAACCCTGGGTAATCTTAAATCAGTTGGTTTTGTCGCTAGGAAGGAAGCTATGGTGCCATCGTACCAGAAGAGAGATATATCATCTGTTTGTATGTTGTATGTAAATTTGTTTTGCATGTGCAGTGCTTTATAGCTTATTTGAAAGAATGTGCTTTTAATAATTGGTCACTTTTAAGCCCCCAGATTTATGCTATTTTGTAAATATTATCATCTTTCAAAAGTGGTTTTCAGAAATGAAAACCAGAGCGTTAGTAGGGGTGATTCTTGTCTTATTATTGAAAAGGTTTTTGGGAATGTGTGTAGTTGTGTCAGTCAGCGGAGCAGCTCTGCCTCCCTGGCTCTAGCAGACAGACACAGTCTGTAAACTGAGCCTAATTATGCAAAAAAGATATTAGAGCATTCCAGTTTGCACAAACACACTTTTTATTTCTCTGTTTAAAATAATTAGCACTGAGAATTGAGAAAGGGGGGAAAAATACTGGTATCATACAGGATACACATTAAGTGTACTTATCTGAGTCAGCTTTCATCAGATACTGCTTCCATTCTCTCTTCTCAGCCTGAAGAACTTGTATGAGATGAGCAATATTTTCAAAATGACTAGTGAAAACAACAGTATAAACGCAGTTACCAGACAGTAACCCACATTTGCATTGTTACTTTTTTTGAAGTATCTGTTTTGTTATTCTTTTCAAAAAAAGGAACACTGAGAGTTTTTTTAAAAAAATGATATCAACTTTAAAGGACTTCCCTGCTTATGAAAGCTCAGTAATTCTTTTATTTCTTTATAGCGTATTTAGGCTGATCATGGGAGTGTAGAAAACTGAATTATTATAATTTGATGACACACTAATTTGTTTGATGACCAAGCATTACCATGAAGCTTTAAATCATGTCAGAAAATTGTTTTCCTCTTTTAAATAATCTTTTTCTCACCACTTTGCTTACTTCCCTGCTATTGTTATCATAAATTGCCTCCCAAAACTAGAGGTAGATGTTTCTGCATTTCTAGGGGGTATTTTAAAAAGTTTTCTTTTTCCACCACTGAGAATGAAAAAGATATACTTTGGACAGAGATTGTTGATATAGGCACACAGATAAAAATGTAGAAATTTGTTTCCTACACTTTATATTAAAGCTATTGTTGGAATTCTCCTCGTAGATTGTTTTAACAAAGGATGGAACTAGTTTTTGATGTGTTTATATAGCTTTGTCTAACTTCTAGGGCATGTGAATGTTGCAGTAGGCATGTTACAAGAATATGTTCGGAGCTACCAGTAATATTTCCTAATTGTATTTGACTTGAAAGAATTATTTATGTTTTTTAAACACAACTTTAGTTAACATTTGCAATTAACATTAAAACTGACGACTGTATTAGTACTAATACTGCAATGGAAGTGAATGGGATGAAGGGAGAAAAGAATAAAAGAGGGGCTGAAGGCAAGTTGTTGTCTTGCTTCACTTTGTGGTGTTAAATGGAACCCTCTTCATTCTTTTTCTTGGAGTGCTTGAGTTTTTTGTTAATTTGCTTCACCCCAGAGAAGTTTTATTTAGAGTTTTTTCCTGATGAAACATAAAGTTTTCTACTGAGTTTATTTTGTAAACTATCTGCCGTGCTCATTGCAAAGCTGCATGCGTTTTACCTACGTAATCACAGGAGCTCAAGAAGGTTCTCTGAAGTTCAGATGTATCTCTGTGCAGTGGTAAGGTGTGTACCATTTTCTGCGAGGCAGGAAAACGTCAGGAAGATTTAACATCTAACTTTTCCAGTTTGAAGTTGCAAACTGAACCCCGTAGGTGCATAGAAACCACATGTTCTGCTCTTCCATTCTGTTGGGTATTTTCCACTTTGGGAGGATTGTGGGTTTTTTTCTTAGAAGGATGCAATTTCTTTCTGAATAATTCCTACGGTATCAAGAAATCGAATGAGCTGTATCATTCTGTAATTTAATAATTTTTCCTCAATCTCTTCTCTAACTATATTGCCTGCCTGAGGGTACCAGCAACCTTAATTTCACTGTTTTATAACCCACAACAGTTAACACTTGACCTAGGTCATTAACAGGATTATCAGCAAATTTGTTTAAGCTTTTACTGACAACCTGAATTGCTTCAATAATATTTTGACTGTGCAGACAGGAAACTTCTTGTAACCTCTCAATCTAGCATAAAATTAATTTCTTGCAAACACAGCTACCAAAAAGATCAATACGGTAAATCTGCTTACGGTACTTGGTTTCAAATAGTGTCTGTTTTGGTTTACAGCAAGAAGGTTCCAATCAGCCTCTCTTTTCAGTCTGTATCAGATTTGGAGATGTGGTTTTGTCTTTTATTCATCGATTGCCATCTCAGAACTTTGCATAACTGCACAATTAAATGCATCATTTTATCTGGGCTGGTCTCTGTTAGCACTTAAAGTTGCAAAAGACGACTTACTGTGCCTTTGTAATAATGACAGTTCTTGGCATGGTTTTGAAATACGCGGTGTTTGCATGTGGAGCAAAATGCCAGCCCAACTTTTTGCGTGTAATTTTGGGAAGGGCTGGCAATACCACGAACTTTTCGGTAGGATCTAAAGGGATTGCGTGGGGAAATGCTCTTTACAAATCTCGCCTCACTGTATGTCAGGTATCATTAGGTCAGGATAAGTCTTCATGTATCGTTACACAATTCCTGCTTGTGCCTCTAGCTTTCTCTTGAGTGTTTATCTGCTAAAGAAGTTGAAAGTAGATTTAGAAATCTGAATGTGATACCTTTTAAAATTTAGTTTCAGAAAACTCAAAGTCGTGGGGGTCTAGAGGGCTGTTTTTCATACAGTTGTATCTTATTCAAAGCTTCTGTGCTTAATCCTAAACTGTATGATGAGGCAAGTAATGAACATGTTTTAAAATTCACACCGTGATGTTTCTAAAATCCTGTGCAACTGGAGAAGTAAGTTGGGCAAATTCCTCATTTTCTGTCAGCATTTTTGATAACAGGCTGTAACACAGGCAATAATTTATTTTCTTCTCTGTTTGTCACTGAAGTTTGTCTTGACTTACTGCTGATTTCAATACATTGTATTAAAAAGAAAAATCACTGCATTGTCTGTAGCAAACTTAAAGCAGATGTTTGAAATACAAAGACGTCCAAATTGGACACAGCAATTAATTCTTATTGCAGTTAATTTGGATACAACATACTTGCTACCCAATGAAGCAGTCATGGCGTAGAAACGGGTTAGAACTCTTCTGTACTCTCAGCCTCAGGAAATTAGGCTTCAGAGGCACTACCAGAAGAAAAAGCATTAAACGGATAATAGGCACACTGAGTTTAACAGTTGTTAACATGAAATTTTGCAAATCAGGAGTGCATTCTGATTGAACTTCAATTTTTCTTTCCCATCTGGGAAGATAAACAAATTAGTTTAATTTTTTTTTTTTTTTAAATCCACCAGAATTAAGTAAATTGCTATTAGTATACTTAATTTTGATTCTGTTTGAAAACTTGTAAGTTTTCCTCTAGGAGCATATGTAATGGCTCTTGTTCTTGTAATCCCCACTTGATGAAAGTTTAGAAATACGGATGCAGGTGTTCGTTTTCTTGTTTTCAGAGCTCTGGATTTTATCACCAGTGAGGGTCACTACAGAGCTGTTACCGAATACAGCAGTCCTGTTTGTAGATTTTTATACAGAGCCTGAGTTAGTTCCGTAAGGTACCTCTAATTCGTGGAGGTACCACTGATTTGTAGCTGCTGTTTGATTTTTTTTTCTGTAAAAAATAAGAATAAAAAAAGATGACTAGAGCAATAATCATCTACTTACTTTAGTTAAAGTTCAAAGCTCTACTCAGTGGAGCTGGTATTGAAACACAGAAAGGTCATTTTGATACCCTGGGGTGCAAAATTGACTGGACTTACCCAGTAGTGTTAGATAAAACTTCAGAGGTGGTGCAGAGCACTCTCACCAACCCATTGCCTTTCTAAAAGATAATTCCAGCATCCAAAGAGTTGTTTTTCTGGAGTGAGATCTAGGGATTTTGTTTTGTTTTGTTTTTAACATTTCCTTTCTTATGGAAATGACTTTATTTGTTGAAGCATTGTTGAAAATTGTTGAATATATATTTATGAGAAGGAAAGGACTTGCAATAGGAAATGATATAGTGAAATTGAAGGATTTTTATTTACAAATGCATGTGGCTACTGTTAAGTGATCCATTCTGCTAAAAATTCACAGCAGTGGTGTAGCCCTTCTTATTTCCATAAACACTTTAGAACAGTAGCTTGGTTTTGTTTGGGTTTTTTTTTTTTTTTAATATTTAAACTGTTCTAAACAAGAACGAAAACTTAAAAGAAAATAGTTTAATTCAGAAGATTAGATACGAACTCCCAGTGGTGTAATTTTGGAAACAGAATGTGGTAGTAATTTGCTGGGTTAGGATTGTATTCCCCACCGGTAGTCTTGTGCTTCTTAGTTTCTTAGGCACTTGCTAAATCCTAGCCCAAGTACTTATTTTGCAGTGTTAAGTGTTCATTTTGCAGTGTGGAACTGACGTAAGATTAAAATTCAGTCCTTTGGGCTGAAAGGTTCCTTTTAAATTTCTGTAGTGAATGAATGAAAGAAATAAAGATATAGAAATAAAGATAATCCTGCCTGAAAGAAATCTTAGGCTGGTGACAAAAGAGTCCCAGTCTGTGAGAGTGACGGGTGGACTGAATGAAACACCAGCATGTACAGCCTGAAATTTGCAGAGATGTTATTAAACCAGACACACTGTAAACAGAAACGTTAGTGCCACGCTCCTTTTTTTTTTCATTAAACTACTGTGTCCTGCTGTGTCAGGCAAAATATGGAGGAAAATCCCATTAATCTGCTGGAAAAATATTGATGAAAGAAGAATAGCAGCCCAAACGAACAGTGGTTGAAACTTGCTAGCAATTAAATGAACAATGGGATGAATGTTAAGGTTCAGTCAGGGCAGTTTAGTGTGATAAGGTGTGGGAATGGTGGTTTTTGTTTTTTATTTATTTCTAACTGGTTTCTCATACCATTTTTATATCTATATTTGGACAGAAATGGTTACACTGTATTGATCTCTTTTGTTTGTTTAGTTTTGTTCTGTTTAAATAATAATTAAACTTGCTAAAGCATAGCTGCCTTACATAAAAGGACAATAATTAAAAGCTAAAACTTTTTAAATTGGTGCCTAAGAAAGGAGGGGTTTGTAGAAAATCTGTAGTAATGAGTTACCATTTAAATAAACAGTAATTAAAGCACAAAAATACGTTTTGGTCCATGGTAGGTTTCCCACAAACTTTGTGCAGTGACAAGTAGCAATGAGCGACATTGTGTTTCTTCATTTAGTTGTTGAGAAGCTAGAAGGCAGCTAGAGGGGTTTTGGTCTTGTTGATTTATTGAGAGGCAAGGTTTTTTGAGAGCTCTCTTTTGGAGGAAGAGAGAATGATTAAAGGAAAAAAAAATGTAGGTAGAGATTAAGTGAAAGTTGGACCTGAATCTTAGAAAAATCAGAGCAAAATCCAACCTTTTTCCGATTAACAACAGTGTTAGGAACCCCGAATTCAGTGCTGACAATGATCTGAACACTGAGCAAAGCACAAATTAAGAAATTCCTCACCTCCCTGAAAGTCTAAGCTTTGTTTACATTAGTAAGCTTCATGGCTATGATTTACCAGTGGTGCATTTCAACAGAGGCTGCAGTTAAGACAGGGTAGAAGCATTTTTGCCATTCTAGTTAATCTTTCTGTAGCTATGGTCTCTTAAAAAAAAAAAAAGCAACTCAAAAAATACCCCCCCCCCCAAAAAAAAAAAAAACAAAACAACACCCCAACACACAAAAAACCCACAAGTTTTGTCTGTCCAGCCTTAATATTCATAACCAGCAGCAGAGAACACCCAATTAAGACATTTGCATTGAAACAGATTCTGAGATGGTGGGGATCTTATCCTGCAAAAACTTTTCTCCCACGTATGATTCACCTTGGAGAGCAAATGTGCCAGCAATGGTTGAGAGTCCAGTTTTTGTGGAGTATGTGGTTGCAGCTATGGACAATGTACTGTGCTCACCTGAACCATCTAGAGGATAATCCAACT
>NW_010329578.1:6924-10099 GCF_000700745.2 Antrostomus carolinensis
AGTCCACCTACCCACGCTGTCCCACGGCCCTTCTCTCATGCCTGTGCTTTTTCTTCTGTCCCTTCCCTCCCAGAAATCAACATTCAGCCACAAAGAGTAGAAAGCCAAGATCTTTCCTTTTCCTGACTGGGAGGGCTGTATGTCCATTCCCTCTTACTAAATGCTGTTTAGCAGAAGAGAGGTGCTTTGATCTTACAGATGCCTAGAAAAAAAAGACAGAGGAAAAGAATCACATGTTTAATGGCATTGCTTTTTCCACAGTTAGTTGGTTGTGTTGATCCCAAAAGCTGGGTTAAAGCTGGACAGAGGGTGTTCAAGAAATTGAAGCAGAAGTGGTCCATGTTAACCAAGGAAAGCAATTCTGGAGAAGAGGCGTGAGGAACATGCTTAATTTGTGGAACATAATGGAAACTGGAGCAGTTTGTGGGAAGGTAATGGAAATAGAGGAATAAGCAGAAGACAGGAGTCTGAAAAACTGGCTTGTGGATAGATGGGAACAGAACAGTCATTTAGGCATTTACCTTTGTTATAAATATTTGTATTTCTCACATATGGAAATAGTGAAAAAAGATGTTAGTGGGGTTTTGGTTGCAAAGGCAGCAAATGAAGTCAGGGGCAATTCAATTTTTCATATGGATAGCTCGGCACACATGTTCTGCATTAATTACCTCCATAAATTCTGTTAACCTGGCAAACAATGAAAATATCATGTTGGTGACATCACTGTATTGGAAAATAAAACTGGTTTTAGCATCTTGATTTTCTCAACATGACATTTGAGGAGATTTCTTATGCTATTGGCATTTTACTCCCCCAATTTGCACCAAGATGTTTAGTCATTTGCTCTGTGGGTTTATTTTATCTGGAGTAGCTGTGTAAGGACCCAAGCATTTCATAGCCCGTGCAAGCTGGAGCCCTTGATTCATGGAAGTAGAGAAGAAAAGCTTGACAGAACTTTTCAGGGCACACCTGAGTAGGTGGCTTTCCAAATGCAGTACTTCAGGATTCTGAGAAGTCTTTTTATGAATCTTAACTTCTCTGTTTTGAACTTAAAAAAACAACCAAACAAAAAAACCCCACCAAACCCACAATCAAACCCAACACAACTATATTCATTGGCAAGGGTTTTTATTTTTCTGTGCTCCATGCAAGGGATTTCTTAAAAACAATTTTTTTCTGAGTTGTGGCATGCTGTCAGATGATTCACTTGGCGGGTACCGCAGACTTTTTAACACATAAACGGTCATTTGCTGGACTTATGCTCTGGTCCCTGTCTCAAAAATTTCTGTCATCAAAAGGCTAGTGATTATTTGCTGTGATTTTTGGTGTTTTCAGGACCTTGAATGTGTTTGAACTGCAGTAAAATTTGTGGAAACTTAAGAACTTTTGGTCATGGGTGCTTTTTGATGTCTAGATTTCTAGAAACTGAGCATGTCCTACTAGGTTTTGAATTCTCAGTTTACCTTAAGTGAACGTGGACACTACATAGCAACATTTTTTTCCCCTCTTTAAGTTGCTAGAAGCCATCCCAAGGGGGATCTTTGTGACAATCTGGTTGACTCCAACTCTATCAGATCTTGAGAGCTCAATTCTGCAAAACTAGTGAATACTAAATATAATTTATTTTTTTTTTTTTTCCCAAGGGAGAGGGAATGCAGAAGTTAAAAGACTTAGTTGTGCAGTGTAGTTAAGCCTTTTAATAAGCTTTAGAGCTTATTAAAATTATTTGAGTAATGTTTGCTGTTGCGTTTTGGCTAGACAGAGGCATATGGTGCCATTTTATGTGCCACAAGATTTGGGCACCTGTGGGACTGGCAAGTACAGCACATCCTGCAAGAGACTCACTTCTCTTCTGGGCTGGTGAAGGGCATGGAGTGGCTGGCTCTAGGTAACTAGATGGCATCCTTAGTTTCTGGTGTATATATATATATTTTTTTTTTAATTATTTTTTTTTCTGAGAAAGATGAACTTGGATTTTGCAATTTAAATTCCCTTTTAATACAGTGGCCCCCATTTTGCATTTACATGTTTAACACAGTGCTGCACTGATGTCAGATTTAACGCTGTAGTATTAGAGTAGAATGAGGTTTGCAGGATTTGGATGTGAGTTCAGCTGAACAGTAATTCAGGTATCTAAGGGTTTATGCTTCTTGTAGGTGGTACTGGAAAAAGACCAATTGGAACTGTTTAAAAAAAAAAAAATGCAGAGAAGTAAAAGCGAGACAGTAATTTGGAACCCATTAGGTTAATCCATTTTTAATTTTTATATCTTTGTCTTAATGAAAAGAACTGGCACATATCAACTTACAGGAAATAGGCTAATAAAACTGAAACCTTATTAGGCCCCTTTGATAAACACTGCATTCCAGCCCACCAGTCATATGTTTTTGCATACTTGGAAATTGAGCTTAATGCCACTTTAACAATATCAAGAGAACTCTCATGTTTCAAACTAATAAAAAAGAAATAAAATCTGTTTTGTCTGTGTTCATCCATGAGAATGGATGGGTGGCTGTCAACACAATGCAGACAGGTACTTGGAGGAAAAGCAGTGTACAGATTTGTCACCTCACTCCTACCAAAAGAGCTGCTAGTTCATATGTCATCATCGGTGCAGAAATGGTTTATCTTTGTTTCCTCTTTACAGTAGCCAGAATAACTTCTGCAAGGTGCTAAGGTAGGAGGCTTGAGTGTGTCTGCACACCTGTATAGACTCCAGACAGATTGACGAGGGGATAAGATGAAAGCTTTACTGCATTGCTTTAGCTGTCAGTCCCTCCACGATAGGATGGAGGGGTGACGACTTCTGGTGTTATGTGAACACTCCTAAGATTTCTAGCAACAAAATGTTTACTCATTTTCTGTTCTGTGTTGAAATCCATTCCAGTTTTGTCTGCTAAGGAGCAGTGTAGTTCTGCAGTTTTACTCTCTCAAACCTCTCATGTGAGGCTTTTATTTTCAGACCTGACTGTCATTGTCCCGTCTGTTCAGGAGATTTAGGATAGTGTTGTCCCTTTTCCACACGCAGGCTCCTTACTTAGTGAAAGGAGGAAGACTGCTGGAGGCCTTCTACTTGGCGTCGAGTGCAGGTGATGGGAGCCAGGTTGGTGGGGCTGCAGTGCACGTAGAGCTGTGGCTGCAGCTAACAAGCCCTGCTTTTATTTATAGGCATTCC
>NW_010329578.1:10116-21003 GCF_000700745.2 Antrostomus carolinensis
CCTCCTTCGTGGCAGCCTTTTGAGAGGAACTTGCAGTCAGGTTCCTGCTTTGGCTGCTTCAGTATTCAGCTGTAGGAAGAACGGAGCTGTCTAAATCTGGCCTCAGATGCTCTTGGGGAGTGTTTTTGAGGAGAGTTAAATCTGGGAGGAAAATGAAACTCTTCCTCTTCAAAAGTTGAGAGCAACTCAACTAAAAATAGAATTTGCCAAATAATCCAAATTGCTGTAGGAACCTTCTATGTTCTATTGAAGCAATAATCTATAGAGTAACTTGACATGTTTTGCTAGTCTTTTGCCTTTTTATCTGAGATTTGTAACACAATCTCTTAATTTTGGAAACAGTTATTTACTGAACATTTAAATGAAAATAATGGAGGCTTGGGCTATCTGGTTGTTTTTTGTGAAGATTCCTGTGTTCAATATTGGAGCAACTGTATTTTAATTCATTTTGGTTTTCCTTTGTTTGTTCATCTCTTGCCCCGACCCCGGTGGAGTTCTTCAGTCAGCAATTTAACCACAGATTGAACATGACAGTTGCCAAATTTGGAATGTTCTGCACAAAATCATATTTGTATTGTAGAGTATAACAACACAGGCAAGAAGGGTTGAAAGTGCAGACCTCACAGCGTAGTGCCTCTCGAAGGACTCTCGTCTGGCTTTGAGCTGTAGCAGAAATCTCACTGAGAAATTTTGCATTTGGAACAGAGTTGTGTAGTAAAGAGGCCAAACTTCATTGGCACTTGGGTTGGGTATGTGTTACAAAGTATGTTCTATTGGCTGGTTTTAGGAGACTTTACTCTGTGTGACTTAGTGTTACTTTGCTTCCTAGGGTGTCCCGGGTTGGAGGGAGATAAAGCTGTAAAAGCAGAGCTAGTAGATGGCGACCTAGAAGATCTCTCTTATGCTGTGCATTTAATTCCAAGCAATAATTACATCTTCACTGCAACATTTGAGGGGAAATGTAGGACCATAAAATTACGGGATACTTGACTTCTGTTAACAAACAAGCAGCAAATCAGGCCATAAGACTGCTGCTTAAAACCAGGCTTCACTGTTGGACACCCTTCCATGAAGAGAATGTTGCATTGGTTAGAATTGCTTCATGGGATGGTTTCTTATCTACTGATTATACTTATTTATTTATTTATTATCCTTTCCCAAAGATTTTGTGGTCTACCTTAGCAAATTTCATCACCATTTCAGCAACATCAGCATGATAGCCAGTCCTAGTTGGCAATTACAGTGAAGGCACCAAGGTGCAACTGTGGCCTTGCCTGGACTGAGCCGGTCTGTCTGTAGATACTACTTCTGGCATCAGGATGAACCAAAGACACAGAGCTAATCTGCTGCCACCCTTATTTCACTTTTGACACTGCTGGAGGAACAGAGAGTTGAGAAGACTCGGATCTGTACTTATAGGTAGATAAAAATCCAGGTGCAAGTCCCCTTTGCCAGGAAGAAGCCACCATTCTAAAAATGTACATCAGGGTTTGCACTGACTCCGCTCTGTCCCACCCCAAAACCACGTTCTGGCCAACTTCCTGCCGCAAAGTATTTTCTTTGCTTCTCAGGATTATATGACATGTTTCAATTATGGGCATTCACCATTTTTTTTTTTGTTGTTGGTTGCATAGCAAATTTAATTTTCCCCATTTGTTGGCATTTTTTTAATAACTAACTAGCGTGTTTCTAAAGTGACAGTTTGATGCCAAACAGGAAAAGACAAAACAGTGGTGGTTCCTTATTCTTTGAGGTTTTTTAAAAAATTTTAATTGGAAATGTTAATTAGTAGAAGAAAAAAATATTTTATGTATTTTACCTCATTGGTGATTGCTCTGTGTGTTTTTTTGTTTTTTTGTTGTTTTTTTTTTAAGAATCTGATTTGGAAATGCTTTCCAGTGGTGAAGTTGTTTGTAGGTTCTTCTTTAGGTATTGTAAGTTGCCTCCTAGCATGTTTTCTAGTCAGTGAGGTGGGTCTTGGGGTGGTTCTACCTGGCACAGCGTTTATTTGGTTATTTTTTACTGGGAGAACGGTATTTATACTGCGTTCAGTTCACTGTAGCAGTCGTTAACTCCATGTGTTTTGGAAATGCTGCTATTTTCAGACTGTACTCAGGTACCTTGTTAGTTTTTACAGTTCTTTCAGTGGCATTACTGCTGCTGAAAGCTGCTGTTAGGGAGCCTCAGGGCCAGGCCCTCTGCCATCGCTCTCAAACTGGAGGCAGTTCTTGGTAGCGTGAGCAGGCGTGTAAAATTCCACCCGAGCCTTCATCCATCTTCTGCCTGATGCCACGAAAAGGAGAGCGAGCAACCGTTGCATTTCGCATCCCTGTCCCTGCTCCTGTTGCTGGAAGGAGATTCATCTTTACCCCCTGAGTAGAAATGTGTGTTGAGGGAATGAATGATGCTTTCTCCTGCAGTTGTGAACGAGGAAAGCCAGAAGAGCTGGGCAGGAGAGTGCTTCTGAAAAGAGAACGTGTTCTTAGTCGGCATTTTGCCAGTGTGCTGCCACATGGCAGAAACAGCTACAGTGTACGGTACAGTGAGCAAGGCTGTTGTATGGAAGGACCAAGTCACTGATTTTCAGAGCCAGAACTGATGGTTGCTCAGTTTGTATAGCACTGCAGTATTTAATACCAGGAAATTCTCCCCTGTACTTACTCACTAGTTTTCAGTGAGTTAATTACGTGGTGGGAACCAATGCAGGACACTGAGATTATTAGATAGCACTTTTTTTATTCATTTATTTAAAGTTGTTTTACGAGAAATCCTCTGTGTCTCCTTAGCGTAACCAGTGATCCTTTTCAAGACATTCCAAAGGAAAGAATTGTCAATAGCAACAAAACTGTTCAGCTGGTTTAAGAGTTACCCTTGGTAACCGGCTGGTCAACCTCAAGAGGTTTCTGTAAGAACTAACTGAATGGTACTTGCACGGTTTTGCATGAGGAGGAGATACAAGGAGAGCAAATGAGTTGTGTGAGAAATGCATCATCTTCAGAAAGAGCTCATTCTTTTTTTCTGTGGCATGACTTGTAAAACTACCTCTTCACTCTCTTCTGGAAAGCAGTAATGGGAAGGAAGAAGAGTTATTAGCTTTATTTTTGGGACACAATATGCCAGCTCTGTTCCCTGATACCCCATTTATGAACATGAGAGTTGTGGGTAATCAGCCTCCAAAGTTAGGACGATATCTGACATGCAGTTACGATTGCTTGCCCAGCCGTGCTCTTCACTGGGCCACTTGCTCTGGAGCACCTGGTTGTTACACTTCCAACGAAAGAAAATAAATTGCCACACAGAGTGGCTTGAAAGGCTGAGGGAGCTGGGGCTCTTTAGCTTGGAAAAAAGGAGACTGAGGGGAGACCTAATTAATGTTTACAAATATGTTAAGGGCAAATGTCAGGAGGATGGAGCCAGGCTCTTCTCCGTGATGCCCAACGATAGGACAAGGAGCAATGGGTGTGAGCTGGAACACAGGAGGTTCTGCTTAAACGTGAGAAAAAACTTCTTTACAGTGAGGGTGACAGAGCACTGGAACAGGCTGCCCAGGGAGGTTGTGGAGTCTCCTTCTCTGGAGGCATTCAAGACCCACCTGGACGCCTTCCTGTGGTTCCTGCTCTGGCAGGGGGATTGGACTAGATGATCTTTCGAGGTCCCTTCCAATCCCCAACATTCTGTGATTCTGTGACATCTTTTTTTGTTTTTGTCTTTTCTTAAGTCTTACAATTCCCTTCACGCTAGTGTGGCTAGAGGTACACACCTTGCAGAGGACAGTGCCGCGAGAAAGGTTAGAACTCACTTCTCTTCCCTCATTTATCTGGTAAAGATGTGGCTATAGGCATTCGTAGTACATTGAAACATCAGCTTTCATGTAACTTCACTTGTATGTGGGAAAATGTGAGGGTCACACTGATCTATGCCTGCTGCTGATGGTCTGACTTAATATATCTTCACAATACACTTCATGAATTGGTCAGGTCAGTTTTGTGAACCAAGTGTTGCCTTTTGTTGCACTAGAGGATATATCGGGGTTGAAAGAAGTTCAAATGAGTCATTGTATGAATCAATGTAAAGTTTTACTTTTTTGCTTTTTACCTAACCCTACAAATCCATGAAAAAAACCAAAAAAAACCCAGACAATGAATATCTAATCCATTCTTTATGTATTTCTTCAGTCTTAGTATAGGGAAATGCTATTTTCTCCTCCAATTTTCCACATTAATATGTAACGTTAGGACATACAGTGACAAAATGTAACATTACCCTTCCCTATCGTTTTTGTCAAGGGACCATGATCATTGCAGCCTGTAAGTTCTATATTAACTGTTTGCTCTCTATCGAGGTGTACGGCTCTCTCTTGGAGTCACTGTAAAAATGAGTGTCATAAAAGCTTTTTCCAGGGAGAAGGATGTGTTTTTTTCAAGTGACTACCTGAAAGCAAATATGTTTTGTATTTTAGATACTAGCAAATAACAGTACACTTTTGGTCAAAAGTATTTTTTTCCAAATTTTTTAATAGGAAAAGTGTATTATGTGCATTAATTTCAGTTGGATTCTAAGCAATTTCAGCAGTCAGGCAGTCTAATCTGTGTTTCTGCTTGCCTGTAATATTCTTACTAGACAAATGATGAAGATATCCAGAGAAAGTGACAGTTATCTAGGGGGTCAGTATAATTATGTTTTCTTTCTTTGAATATTTTTACCCTTCTCTGATCTTTTATTTCTTGGCATTACACACACACACACACAAAAAAAAAACCAACCCTAAATAAACAAACAAAAAACCCAAACACCAAAGAAACAAAAAAACGCCAGAAAGCCCCCAACAAAACAAAACAACCCTTCAAAATCCCAAACAAACCAAAACCAAAAGAACAGAACAAATGGTCTTTATAATCACTGAAGACCACGTGGCTAGATAGGTGACGGAACTTACAGCTTTCTGATCTTACTTTGCTAGATATTAAATAATTACTTGGCATGACTAGTGTTTTTTTATTATTTGTGCTTCTTGCACAAATAAGAATGAAGGAAGTTGAAGATTGTGCAGTATGAAGATTATAGATATGTTTAACACAAACCTATTTATTAATAAAGTTGCAGTCCTGGAACATAGCTTTGCTTTGAGTCAGTAATGGGAACGTTCATTTTTAGGTACCTACTTGCATTCTGTGACTTGCATCTGAACTAGAAGCCTGCTGTAGTCGGTGTGAAAATCTCCCTTGGAAGGATTTCTAAAATGTAGCGAAGCATATGTAAGCATGGAAAAGTAGTTTGCCTAGTGGTGCCAGGTTGAAGGAGATGAGGATGATAAGGGAAGTGGAACGAAGGAGAGAGGCTGAGAAAATATTCTTACTGTCATAGATTTGATCCAGATGTCTTGCAACACAAGTTGCCCCATGGCTGAGGCATCTCCCTGTGGTGGGGCACACATGGCTTGCACTGAATATGTAATTGCTCCCCCCATGGCGCTATCTAATGCCTGGGAGGTGCTTCCTGTAGGAGAACCTGGGAAACCTCCGCTGAGAGACGGGCAGGCGGGAGGGAGGTCACCATTGTGGAGGTGACGTGGAGAGGTATGGACAGTGATGCTGAGCTTCTGCACCTCGAGGGTGTGCTGTAACTTGGCAAGTGAGGAGGTGGAAACTACCACCCGGTTGTGAGTCTGTTGCCTGTGTATTTGTTCCAGATGAGACTGATTAATTTTGACTGAATTCATAAATTTCAGAGTGGCTCCAATCATGTTTTCAAGAAGCTTATTTTTAAAGAATAAATATATTACTTAAGTTTACTCCTGAGTGATTTGCCTTAGCAACTTCCTGCCAAGTAATTTACATCAGAAGTCCTACTTTCTTCACCACCATGTATTGCAGATGCACAGACATATCTGTCTTATCCCAGTAGATCCATAATCTGTGGGAATTTGTAGTCACAAAAGCAAGAAGTGCACTTTTTCCTTCTGAATTTTTATTAGTATTTCGTTTTTATAGATGCAGACCTTGCTGCCTCAGGCCTTATGCACTCAGTGAAGGACTGACTGATTTTTCTTTGTGTGACTGACAATTTAATTATTGATAAATTCAGAGCTAAGAAATATATAATACTGGATTATGTTCTGTGAGATTAATGAAGATATTTTGGTTATTGATGTAGGTAAAAATTCAAAATACTGTTGTTTTCTTTTAAAGGGGTGTATAACTGCAGGGGAGAACATTTTTCCTCACATTCATGGCAGTATAGCACTGCACATATATGCATACATAACACAAATGCGTGTGTGCACAAATGTAGACAAAAGTGTATATTTATGGTTGTTCATAACGTGGTCTTACTTCTAATACTGTACACCTGTTTTTCCCTGCTGTGTCTCCTCCTGTACATTCCAATAACAGGAAAAATAATGCCTTTGTAGCTCTTTTTTTTTTTTTTTTTTTTTTAAATGATGTCCAAAATTAAACAGCAGTTAAAAGGAGATTGATGAAATAATACAAATAGTTTAATTTAGCAGCTTCATAGATTATTTCCCTCATTTTTCCCTTCCTAATCCTATTTTTTTTAAATTTTGTTTGAGCACCAATACCTAGACCATCTGGTTCTGGGAGCAAGTGACAACCCTTGTCTTACAAATAGGTGCTGAAGCTGCTCAGACTGCTGCAGTGGCCACCTCTGATACATCCATCATTCTTAGGTGTTAAAATTCCCTTTCATATGATGGGATTTGCTTCTTTTTTAATTGTTAGTAATTAAAAAAAAAAAAAAAATGGGAGGGGGGGTACATGACAAAGGTAAGCCCAAATTGCAGATAATAAATATATTTTATTTATTATTATATAGTAAATGGTTTATGTGTATATAGAGACTATTTTTTGGATGATACTTTCTATCAATTCACCTGTTCTGTTTCCTGTTAATAAAGAAATGGTTAGTTAGGGAACTGTGTAATTAAGCACTTGGGGACTATGGCCAGGGTAAGGAACAGAATTTATTTTTGTGCTTATAAAAAACAAACAAGTAAATACCAAAGAAGAATATACTTTAATTTGTATTTATTTATTTTAAATACCTGTCGTGTTTTAAAATGGGTATAAGAACACTGTGATTTGATTAACTGGGAAATGTCTGTATCAGAGTGTTTACAAATAAAATCTTCCCTCTTACTCTGAAAATTGTTGCATGCCTCTAAAAAAAGGAGTAGCAATGAGTTGATGGCCCTCTTTAAAAGTAGGTTTGTCTGAACTTGTAACATTCTAAATAATTACTCTTGTATCTAAAGTGTCACACATGACATTTAGAAAACACTTTACTACTGCAAGACAATTTGAGAACAAATTAGATCAGAAGGAAGAAAGAACTGCAGGGAAGACTTTAATCAGCATTCATTATTTATTCCTGTATTCTGAGAAAATTATATATGCCAAATACAGGCCTTTAATCAAATAATGATTAAAATATTCAGATCTTACCTACATAGTCAGATGCATTGACCCAAATTTCAGGCGTCCAAGGGGAAAATGCTGTAGTTTGTGCAGCTGATAGAAGCACTCTGTTCCCACCCCCTGCTGTAATTAATTTGGCCAGCGATCCACTGTTTATTTTTTGTCACTTTTTTGTTTTGAAAAGTTCCCCCTTCTGTGGTTCATACCATGTTTTTAAGATAAACAAGATGATCCTTTTCATTTGTCTGTCTTTTTCTTCTTTGTAGCTAACTGCCAGGCCACCTGAACAAATCAGCTACTCACAAGGTCCCCAAATAAACACGTCTTTTGGTGCGGGTAACTGAGGTTAACTGGACAGAGGCAAATGAAACTCATTCCTCTTCATTTTGTCTTCTTTTGTAGTTAATCTGCTGGATTCAAAAACAATTCAAGGGGAGCTGGGCTGGATCTCCTACCCATCACATGGGGTGAGTTCACTAGACTGTGAAATGGAAAAGCGCTGCTACAGACCAACGTGCTATTTAACTATTGTTTCCTCTTCAGAGGACACCACGCGATAGCGCTGGTTCTTTGGAGCTTCAGAAATAGTCTGCTCTAAACTCACAGTATATGGCTTATATGGATGTGGTGCCTTCTCTTTAGGACATACATCACACTCATGTGATCCCCAGGAAGTGGTCACTCTTGTTGGAGAAAACGAAAGCAAGAAGTGCATTGAGCAAAAAAAAAAATTGGTTTTAGGTCGTGTTCCTTCTTCTATCGCAACGTGTCCTTCTAAAAGACATCATGGGACTGTTTCATAGTATTACTGGTGAATTTATTGAGATGGAGGTAGTGGAAGGTAAAAAATGTGTGGACATAAGTGGGTGATATACGTGCTTATTTGATAACTTCTGTGCTGAATTGCTCAAGTACCGTTACTTAAGAGTTGAAGTGTTATTGGAGAAATGTCTAAATTATGTTCTTGAAGGTTGTTTGTTGGGGTTTTGTTTATTTATTTATTTTCCTTGTATCCAAATCTAATGGAACTAGACATTCTGTTTGGGGAAGTAAAAGTGTGGTCTTAGAGCATCTGTGCTTTGGAACTTGCTAACTCCATCATTTTTACATCGCATTTGCCACCAGTCTCTTTTTAAAATTCCTGATGACTTGGTATCAGTGCACGGCTGTGCAGTGGCGCCGATACCTGCTCACTGCCTGGCTTCTTGTCTCTGCGGAATGGGTACTGTGTTTGTGTGTAGGAACAACTCATTACTCTCTTTCTACAGTGCACAGCGCAGTGTGTTGGGTTTGTGTGGGAATGGGCTACCTTGGTGGCCCCCTGTGAGAAGCTTTGAGAAGCTCCTCTAGCTCCAAGGTGGACCCACCTCCAGTCCAGGCTGAGCTAATGAGCGATAGGGAAACCCCTCCTCGAATCCAGGTTTGTGAGGGGAAGAACCGGCTTGGCAAGGAAGGACAGAGCCCTCAGGAGACCACTGACTTGAAGAAAAAGAGCATCAGGACATGAGGAAAGAGGAGGAGGGGAGGAGACAGAGAACTTCAGATGCCCAGATCAACAAGAAGAGTGAGGGGAGGTAAATGAGTCCCTTGCAGTCCATGGAGGTTCAATGGTAGAGCGGATACCCACGTGTAGGCCATGGAGGATGCCACGCCAGAACAGGAGGTTGTGCCTAGAGGCAGCTGTGACTATATAGAGAGCTCATGACAGAGCAAGAATACCTCAGAGATGCTTACATCAGAGTTGGGGGTGAGGAGGTGTGCCAGAGCAGACACCCGTCTGCAGTCCGTGAAGGTCTCCATGCCAGAGCCAAGAGTTGTGCCCAAAGAAGTCCATGACTTCGTGGGAAGCCCACCTTGGAACACTTTATTCCCGAACTCTTTTAGCCCATGGGAGGGACCTCATGCCATGAAGAATGGCATAGATGAACTGACTGCAACCCCAATTCCCTGCCCCCTGTGCTGCTGAGGGAGAGAAGGTAGAGAAATTGGGAGCAAAGTGATTTGAACCCAGGAAGAAGGGAGGGATGGGGGGAAGGTGTTTCAAGATGTGGTTGTTATGTCTCACTACCCTACTCTGATTAATTGGTAATGAGTTAAATTGATTTTTCTTCCCCAAGTTGAGTCTGTTTTGCCCATGACCCCAATTGGTGAGTGAGCCCTCCCTGTCCTCCTTGTAACCCATGAGCCCTTTGTTGTATTTCTCTCCCCATCTCACTGGGTTGGAGGGGAGCGAGTGAAGGACTGTGTGGTCTTAGCTGAGGCTGAAGCCACCACACGCAGATACACAAGGAGACTCTTACATTCCTGCATTCTGTCCCTGGAGCAAAAAAACCCACTTGGCAGGCTGATGCCCTGGTGCCTGGAGCTTTCCTCGCCCGTAGGGAAGGCTGTGCCATCAAGTCTGCTGAAAGAAGGCACTCGGAGACCTGTGGCTCCTTCTCTTGTTGTCTGTCACTCTTGCCTGCCCTCATAGTGCTTATTTCCATCCTCTATGGCAGTCTTAGTTTGGTTTTCTACCTTTAGGATGACAACTCTTAGAAGTTTTCATGCATCTCTGCCTGTGTCTTCTCCCCTACAAGTAAAACCTCTGCCAGAGAGTACTGGCACTTCTCAGTCCGTATGAAGTGTTGTCTCCAGTCTTGCTCAGAGCGAGAAGTTGCTAGCTAAGAGTCCGGCCACTGTCCTTTTTCGCAAACCAACTGTGTTTTGAATTCTTGGTGTTGGCAGGTATTTGCACATTGGTTAGCTTGGAGAAGAGGAGACTGAAGGGAGACCTAATTAATGTTTATAAATATGTTAAGGGCGAATGTCATGAGGATGGAGCCAGGCTCTTCTCAGTGATGCCCAATGGTAGGACAAGGGGCAATGGCTGGGGGCTGGAACACAGGAGGTTCTGCTTAAACTTGAGAAGAAACTGCTTTACAAGGAGGGTGACGGAGCCCTGGAACAGGCTGCCCAGGGAGGTTGTGGAGTCTCCTTCTCTGCAGACATTCAAGACCCGCCTGGTCGCCTTCCTGTGTGATTTCATTTGGGTTCCTGCTCTGGCAGGGGGACTGGACTGGATGATCTTTTGAGGTCCCTTCCAATCCCTGACATTCTGTGATTCTGTGTGGTTTTTTTGTAGGATCATGAACGTCCACTTTTGGATTCTTCCACAGCTTTGGGCAAGCTGTTACTTCACCTTTATCACTTGTACAGAGATTAGTGGTAACAGTACTTTTGCATCTCTGCCCCATGGGATTCAGTTGTTAATATTTAAGTGGTGTCTTCTTGGTACTAAGTGTTATGCAGGTGTTTAGCAGTATTTAAGGATTAAGGCTTGGTTTATTTTTTTGAGTTTATACATGGATCTCTCTCTGTGTCTCTGAACAAATTGTTCCATTCTCATGGGGATGAAGGGAAAAGGGTTCATGTTGGTGTTTTTTTTTTTTTTCCTAGTGGCTGGTTCTGC